>NC_081755.1:33248950-33548950 GCF_963082965.1 Carassius carassius | reverse complement strand
GTTATGGGCCGTGACAGAAACCCATCCGTCCTCAGATGTTTCCATGGAAACACTTTCTCAGCCGCATCATTGAGCGTTAATGACAGTGCGAAGCATGCATCTGACCTCGAGTCTCTGTAACTGTGAACACTTTTTATCAAGAAGGAAAACAATGAAAAGGATAAAAGATAGTAGAGGAAGAGCTGACTAGCTATCAGCCATATTGATATAAACGTGTTGTATACATCTTTAAAGAGCATTTAGATATTAAGTTAACAAGGATTGGTTAGGTTGGCATAAAATTCTTACAATTATTATTATTTACATCTATTTTTACTCTTTTAGTAATAATCTTAATTTAATAGGATTTTTTTTTATTTTAATGTATTTATTTAAATTATTTTTATAATTCTCTATTTAGAATGTGTTTTTTATTCAATTATTAAATGAATTATTTATTAAATAAATGCTATATTAAAATAGATATAAGGCTCAGATCTACATTATAGATTGAGAACCCCTGTTTTAAACTAACCTAAAAAGTCCGCGAGACATTTTAATGTGCTAGTCAATGGTGAGAAGGTAACTGAGCTCCACTACCTCTACAAGATCAGCAGGTGGCGCTGTGATCCACGTTTTTCTGCAGCCAGTGGCTCTGGCTCTTGTCAGTCTCACCTTTTTCTGTTCCATGTTTATGTCAATGACCTGTACACTGAGAGTAGTACTATGTGTCTGTCACCGATGGTGCACGGTTCTGTGTTCAGGAAATGTAACACAGCCAATCAAACTGCACAGGAACATGTAACACAGCCAATCAAATTGCATGGGTGAAATAATGACCGGGCCTTTTCTGCCAAAACTTGTCTCTTGTGTCCCACTAATCTTTGTGTCTTTTGGCCCATATTACCATCGTCATCTCAGTCTTCTTTATCCTCTGTGGAATGACTCTGCATACACAGACACGCTGCCGAACGAGTCCAACTTTTACGCATGCGCAAATTAGACAATGTATGTAGCATTTACTAACATATTAACATGCACAATCCCACTCGAGTGAGTCCTGTATGTAGCATTACTGATGAAACTGGTAAGTCTGTGGCTCTCCTCTTGAGACTGTATGTTTAAGTGTGTCCACAACTGGTGAGTATATTGTCCTTAAGGATGTAAACACTAGACACAGGATCCAAGTTTCATGTCTCCCCTTGCTAGTTGAGCGTTTAGTTTTTGTCGTCATTGTTTCTTTGAGAACTGCATTCTCAGGAATGTATTACTGAGATTAATCAGTGCCTTATTCACCATTATTTAGACCGCACATCCCCTCTTTACACATTTATACAGCTGCAGTGAAGATGTCTCTTGGTTTCTTTGATCTATGTTAGACATTTAGCTTCATGAGACTTAAGTTTTTTTAATAAGGAGAGTATCTCTATATATGCAATACCAACCTGTTTTGAGTTACAAGGAGAGTCAAGGAAATGATGTGTCTCTGTGAACGTTGTGTGTGTGTGTGTGTGTGTGTGTGTGTGTGTGTGTGTGTGTGTGTGTGTGTGTTTGTGATCAGGTCCATGATGATATGTTTGACAATATTCACCAAGCGAATGATTTTCAGTCATCCTCGTTTGCATGCATGATGTTCTCTCAACTTCTTGTGGCTGTGAGAGAAAAGACGAGCGTTGGTCTGGATAGGACATTGACATTACTCATTGTCTGTCATACTGTAATTAATCATTACTAACAACCTCAGTTCATGTTTGGCAAAACAAGTGACAATTAAAAATACAATGCCAATGTGGGGGTCACACTGTAAAAAAGAAGAAACTGAAAATAAGCAAGTTTTTGTCAGAAAAAAATTTTTTTTAGATAAGCATTTACCTCGAGAACTGCATGTGCAATGTGCATGCCACAGCGTTTGATAAAAAGTCAACTGCAGGAATACAAAAAAAAACAAAAACAATTGTTTTGTAGAAAAACACACAAGAACAGAAAAATCTTTTTTAAAGTAATATATTCCTTTTTGCTCTATTTTTTAAAAACAGACATAAAAAAGAACACCATATTCTGGAAAGGAAAAATCACTTTGATGCAATTTGAGAGTTGTTTATTTCTGTTTTTAGCTGTTTTTCTGCCAACTAGAAGGAGAGACACTTCAACACTATGTTCAGGGCACGTTAATATGACTATTGTCACAAAAAAGAAAGAAATAAAAGGGTCAAGAACAAAATCCTTGCTGTTTTTGATTCAGACCTGGGGTGTGTGCAAAACTCTGTTTTTTTTTTTGTTTGTTTGTTTGTTTTTTTGCTTTGAAAACCCTGCCTTCACTATGGTTTTGAGTTTATGATTCTTTCATCATTTCCAAAGAATGTGAGGCATGGTTAGGAGTACACAGCATTTAGTCTTGTTCTCTGTTTACGCTTTATCTGACACATCAGACCACAGGAGTAGTCATAGGACACCTCCAGAGCTACAGAGGTCAAGTACCGAGTATGGTCGGGAGAAAGTGCTCTGAGCAGGATTTAACACTTTTCATTCATGGTGCTGCTATCAGTTACACACCCACACTGTTGGCACGTATTTGAAAAGCACCAGTACATACAGTCGGCCCCAAAACTCCCATACGTGTTTTTCTGTTCTTCGTCTTTGAGCTACATGTACTTCAGAAATATGTGTAAAATTTGATTGACCCAAAAAGCATCTTGTAAGCTTCAGGGGCAACAAGGAAATGAAAATGAAGGAGAAAAAATGTATATATATAGTTTACAATTACAATTTTTTTTGCCAACACACACAAGTTTGTTTATCTCTGTTTTTTTTTCAGTCAAAATTTTGATATATAAACTTAGAATTGCGAGAAACATAAGCTGGAATGTGAGATAAAATGCTGCATTTACTTTATTTTTTTTATCTTCCTTCTGTAGCAGAAACAGGCTTATATATAAAGAGTTATGCCGGTTTGGAACAACATGGAGAGTAAATGACGACAGCATGTTCATTTTTGGGTGAACTAGCCCATCAATATTGTCATTGTCACAAGTTAAATATAGCTCAGAATCTTAAATCTGCTGTATCATCAGGAAGCTTGATAAATGATTAGCTTGCCCCTTTAGTTGTTAGCCTTGCTCTGTCCTTTTTCTGCTCCTGCGTGTCTTTAGTCTATCTGTAGTTCTGCTGACCGGGTGTGGTAAAGCCGTGTGGTAAGGAGACTGCAGGAGCTAACAGCGCATTCCTGAGAGAGTTCAGACACCGGAGGCTCAGGTTTCAGACTCCACAAGGAGAGGGAGGGGAGACTCATTCCATTAGCAGGACAATCGATGGACCACATAGGCATTCAGCAGCCCCCCTCTCCCCCTAGGGTAGGCTATAGTTTGCTCTATGACGGCCAGATGTGCGGATGTGTGAAGGGTGCTGTCCTTTCTCTAGTCTAGTATATTAATACCTCCTTCCGCTCACTCCCACATTCCCCCTCTCGTGCGCCCGCACTACTTCCTGCTTCCTGCATCCTTACCCCTTCCAACATGGGGCACGATCTGCTGCGTCAACAATAATTATACACATGGCTCAAATGCAGATTTATGTATCTATTACACATATTTGTTCCATCTAATTCACGGTGTCTTTTAATATAACGCCATATATAGAAAACTTAATTTTTGATTAGTAATATGCATTGTTGAGAACCTCATTTGGACAATTTTAAAAGCGATTTTCTCAATATTTGGATTTTTTGCACCCTCAGATTCCTGATTTTCAAATAGTTATATCTCTGCTAAATATTGTCTTATCCCAACAAACCATCAATGGAATGGAAAGCTTGTTTATTTGTACATAAGCTATGTTTATGGTTTCGTGGTCCAGGGTTTTATCTATCAAAAAATAGTTTTGGGGTGCAGGGTTCACAAACACATATGCTATATATATATATATATATATATATATATATTCAACAGACAAAAATATTTTGTTACCATTTCGCTCATTGTGGTTTGGTTTGGACTGCATCACTGTGATATAGCCTATGGTTGGTTGAAATTACCTGTTTTTATACAGTCTATGGAAATTACTCACAAATTCACATATAGCCTATTAGGACAACTTAAGCGTAGAGCGTAGAGTTTAATTAGAGGAAAAAATCGGAATAATCTAAATGGTTTATAAATAAATAAAAAAGCGTTAAGTTGGGTTTTGTTGGGTTTAATTACAGTTCCTAATGGTTCATCAATAACATGTAAATGGCTTAAACGTTTTACTGCTTCTATTATTTGGTTCCCCATATCCTCCTGATCCTGTTATGGGGGTTGAAAAGGAGTGGGTGTGTGAAAAGAGAGCGAGAGAGAGACGGTAGCGATCATCCGGCCTGATGTGTTCACCGCATCCTGTATTCCGCGAACACCTCGTGCCCGCGAGCCATCCGCGCCTCCGGTCACATGACCGCCAACACTTTCAACAACACACAACAAGCCCAGCTGACTCAGGTCCGGATAAACCCTCTGAACAAACTGCGTCACACACAGAAATGAAATGGTTGAGAATCTTTTATTGTACAAAAGTGAGGTAGATGTACACCATAACATCATGATGTCTGTTTGTAGTAGCTTATGTCATATTGACCTGCTGGAAAACCCCTGACCATTAGCTGGCTGACCAAGGTCTACTGGTTTGGACCAGTAAGAAACCACCTACAATGATCCAAAACACAGCTTAATATGGATTTTCCAGCAAGAAGACCACAAAAAAAGACCCCAGTCAGTGTAATGACTCGACAATCCTGACAGCACTTTAGACGAATAGAGTGAACCACACACACAGAACAACCAGACACCATTAGTGGTAAATAAATAAATAGAAAATAAAGTTATGGACATGAATATCCGTGGAAGTTCTCTCAGTCACAGTTCTCGCAGAAGTAATAGTACCGCGTCACGTCCTGAATCAGAGAAACACGGTAGTTTGAATAAGCACCATTAGTCACACATTTCCAAAACAAGCTGCTCTGGGATGAGTAATCGTCTGTCACATTGTTCCACTGTGAGTAATCACCCACTGACTTCTGCACCTCAGTCCAGAGCCCTGAGTACTCCAGCAGCAGACACGCGCCTCAACAGCGCGCAAAGCTCTCTCTGCTGTCCTTCTGTTGTGCCATTGCGCTTATAGTCTTTTCAAAACGTGACAATAGTTCTCGGCATGGGCACGAGTGTCCGTGAGTCGAGAGCTCTGCCGCAGTTGGAGTTACTCTGGGTCGCCTGGAGAGCTCCTCTGACCTCCGCGAACTCCAGTTTGGCTTTCTTGCATGGTAGGAAGTCAGGGTCTGTGGCTCCTTTGCTCCGCCGCTTTCTAGAGTGACGGTCCGTCCCGGCGGGGTTGCAGTTCTCTTTTTCCACTGCGAGTCCTGCGGGGTCGTGTATCTGTGAGTGACCCTCGACTCCGGAGCTCTTCCCGTCCTCGGTAGCCTGTGTCTCTGTCGAGCGCAGAGCTGTAGGCGTGGAGCTCGCCGTGTCCATGGGCTCTTCTGCTTGTGCTGTGCTCTCCGTGGCACCGTTTGTGTCAGATTGCACCTCTTTCTCGCTGGTCAGTCGGGCAGAGTGGTAGATGTCCCGTGCAGATTTCATGACGAGCGTCAGCAGCAGGCTCCGGTGGAGACGGAGTCCACCGCGCTGCGTGCGCGAGCTGTATATTTTACTCAACGCCTGGACCATGATCTGCTTGGCCTCTGCCGTGACATCCATTGTTCTTAGTTATTCAGTTAACTTCTGAAAACAACAACAACGGTTTAGATAATTTCCCCTGAGCTCAGTTCACTTTCACTGTCGTTTCATTCACCGAAGTAAACCTCCGCGCAAAGACAGCGCGCTTTATGTAGTTTTGGTGACGTACGCGGTTTTGATTGACAGCCGGGCTCCTCCCATGACCTGCGGCTCTTGTTTGAGGAAATAAGTCAGAACGTGTATCACTCTGTTTCTGATGTAATCTGTCAGAGGGTTTTTTGATGATTAGTGATTCGTTACTAAATTAATCATCGACTATCAATGACCTTTAAAAAAATATGTAAAAAAAAAACCCTGAAATAACTCAACGCAAATGTAATAACATGATTGTTTTATTTGGTGCATTTATTTTCGAGTAATGTTTTTTTTAAAGAAAATATATCATTATAATCTTACCTTACACAATGACACTTTGAATATTGTAATTTTAATTATTCTATTCTACTCTATTATTATCTAATTCTATTCTATTCTGTTCTATTCTATTCTTACTCAACACAATAACAAAGGTTTTGGCCTTTTTTTAGCCTGGGTTAAATGGTCACTTTGATTTTCATGGATATTGTTAGCTTCCGCATTCTCTTGTGCCCATATAAGGAACATCCCCTAGTTGGTCCGCTCTGTGGAAAACCCATGATGCGTGGGCGCGCTCGGACTACTTCCTGTTACCATATTTGCTTCAAAAGATTTCGTCATAGCTACTAACCTCACACGAGTCTATGCACACGATATGTGCGCGTCAAACTTCCTCTGCCCATTTACGGATCGTATCCAGCTGTTTTCGCGTTAAACGTACAGCACCATTTTATCGAGCAGATTCCCAGGTGTTGTTTGAATGTTGCTTTCCCAAAGGGGTTTCTTTTTTCTGAATTCAGTCCACATTCAGTTTAGTGTTTGGTGGAAGGAATTATACAATAACACAGTGAATGTCGAATGTGAGACGAGATATGCTAATGGACTTCTTTTCTTCATACAACAGTGTTGTATTAGAGGCAGAGGTCTATTCAAGGCCATTTTATAAAATAAACAACGAAATGTCAACAAGGGCGCTCAAACTGTTTCTGGATTGCAGATTGTATGAAGAAAGGCTGCATAGGCACACATTTCTCTGTGGCTAGTTCTCAGTAAAAGCTCTCAATAACCACCCAAGGTCTGCATGATAACACACAATAGCCTGATACAACGAGGAAAGAGTTCATTGAGTTATTGTGAGGTAAGAGAAAATCTATATACCGCTTGGCTCCCGTTTAATAGTGAGTGTTGTGCAGTGTTGGCTGCGGTAAACCATTGCAAGTTCTGTGCCTTAAAAAAATACATAATGTTGGATTCAGGAAAGACCTCAGGTTTTTGTCAAAGTGTACTCGCTCCATGTAGAAAGACTGTAGTTAGTGCATTGTGTTAAACATACTACTATGTACACAATGGTTCTTAACTAGGTGGACTCACCAGACATAAAGGGCTGCAAGAAGTCTTAAAAATATTGTTTAAAAAGAATAAATTAAAAAAATTATTAAAATTATTATTAGTTAAAATTATATTAATTATTATAAAAAATAATAATAATTAAAATGCTAAAGCTGTTACATGGCTAAGATAATTTTCTTACTCCGTACATTTGTCTTGTTTTCCAGTACAAATCGTTCTTATTTTCTGAACAAAAAACAATACGTATATATATATATATATATATTGTTTTTTGTTCAGAAAATAACAGTCACGACTAACAATCAAAATCTCAATCAAAAATTTTTCAATCAAAAAAAAATCAAAAAAATTTCAATCAAAAATGTTTCAATCAAAAAACAATAAAAAAATTTTCTCCCTCTGCCATATCTTTTTTCCTTCTTGTTTTAAGCAACATTTTGTATTTTTCAGAAAACAAGACTTCAAATCTCACGTCAGTTTGCTTCCCAAGTAAATGTAAAAGTATAGTTATTGAGGTTCTTTATACATATATATACACATATATACATATACATATATACACATATACACATATATACATATATATACACATTATATATATATATATATATATATATATATATATATATATATATATATATATATATATATATATACACACACATTATATATATATATATATATATATATATATATATATATATATGAGAAGTGCTTTAACACACAAACAAACAGCCAAAGACAATCCTTTGTTATAAACTTTTATTAAGATATTCAGCTGTATCCTTTGACTTTTCTCTTACTCATTTTTTTTACAGTAGTTAATGTGCAATTACTTTTGATAATATTGGGTCACAGTTAGGGATTCACAAAGTTATTGGCACTTTGAACACAGACAGAATGGAGTGGATGAGCACTGGCGCTACAGGGTCACTGCATGAGCACAGCTGGGGATGGGTTACAACTCATGCTGAGAGTGCACGACTAACAATCAAACTTCATTAGTGCTTCCATGGAATATACAGTATATAGATTTGTATAGGGATGTATTCATAGAAAGTGAGACACTGCATCGTAAAAACAAAAGTTTCACAACCAGTTTGTTGTTTTGAGTGTTTAAGCGAGCTGATGTCATCCCCCATCCTGTCTGTATTTCTCTGTAATTCGTGATACTATGTCCGGACGTCAATTTGTCCGGCTATCACACGTTACTTTACCAAAACATTTGTAAACTTGGGTTATAATCACCATCCGTCTCATTTCAGGGAAAGACTGAAAGCAGAGTGTTGGGGTGTGCTGGAAGAGAACGCACCACGCAGAGAAAGAGGTGAGGGTATCTTTATGTGGTATATCTGTTATTTAGAATGGAATAGCAGTGCTGCATTCTGGGTAAAGAGGCTTAGATTGACAAAAAAAAAAAAAAAAAAGTAGCAAAAACTGCAAGCCAACGGAAACCCTGCAAATACAGCCAGTCCATTGCTCCAGAACAGACGGACCCGGTTTCTGCCTTTTTGCAGAAAGGAAAGACAGTCCCAGTTTATAAAAGAGTTCAATTTATAATACATTGCTCCGTACTCTCTCTGGCATGCTGTCAGCGGTCCACCAGGTTACAAATTCACAATGATCTACAATGCACAGGACCCCAACAAACTGTGTTACAAGGAAGAATGACAAGACTTAAACTCACCCACTCAGGAGTCCGCCGTCTATCTGCTCTCTGCACTCCGTGACACAGTCAGACTGAATTACAAGGTGCCGAGGACCACGTCTATGAACGCAGACCCCAGAAAAAGGTGCTTTACTCGGGCACAGAGAGCAGACAGATAGGCAGCGTGATATGGACATCCCGGCCTTTTTTGATCAACACTGGTCCCTTCATTCAAACTTTGATAACAGGCGAGGCGAAGTAAAGGAAAAATCCTTTAAAAGGTGAAAAAATTATGATTTCGAACTTGCGCCGTGGGTTGATGCTCTTTTGGGCTGGTTGTGATGCTCAAACAAACAGAGCAACTTTTTGATAGCGCCACAGAGCCACAGTGTTACGCCTTTTAGAGGGAAAAATACAAATAAAGATCAACCTTCAAATAGCTTACTTGTAGTATTTTAACAATGAAAAAAAAAATAATAATTACACGTCACCTTCAACTTTCTAGTAAGAGAAAGGCCATTTTTGTGGCCGTCAAGAGTCATCTTTCTCAGGCGCGACACCCCCTGGTGTTGACTGTAAGTAGTACATCTAAGCTGCAGTAACAGCACACAGACAGCGGGTGGCGCATGGACACAGCGGTTCCTCTCCAGCGACGCATGCAGCATATGTGATCTGTGCCATCAAAATGGAGGACGCATAAACACTGGCACAGTCATAGCTGGCGAGAGAGAGAGAGAGAGAGAGGAGCACTGCTGCTCCGTGCCCCACCCAGATACACACGCAGTTCGTCTCCCGCAGTCCTCCTGAAAAGGCACCAGTGACCCAGCAGGCCTTTAACATCTAAAGAATAGCACACATAGCACCAGTACATCCCTCACCATAGCCCCCCACCACTTTCCCAGCACTTTAGTCGATAAAAAGAACTGGGGAAAAAAACACTCCGTACTCTATCATCAGTCAAACAACTCTATATTGTATCTTTAAAAAAAACTTGGCAAGTCAACTCTTTCACCTTGAATTAGTAGTTGTTGAAAAGTAAATACAGTACACGTGGTCTGCTAAAAGAATGGAGGAATAAAACGGGAGAAGGAAATGGATGCATGCACGTTCCCAGATGTTGATTTCGCAGGCTACTCGAATGTTATACACTTCTAAACAAGAGGCATTATTGTTTTCTGGTCCAAAAGAAAAGAAAAAGAAACGAGGTCACCGGTCAGACCTGAAGCAGACTGCATTTAAGTAGTAAACTTGCCAGGAGTTCACTTTATTTGCTACGACTCTTAAGCCAGAAAAAAACAAAAAAACACAACAACTACAATTTCCAGATATACAAACACAGCAGACACCAGACTTGGTTATGCAAATAAAAGAAATGAAAACATGAGCTAAAACAAGAGGGGTGAAAGACCTTATGTAAGCCATCAATTAAAAAGACGAGTGACCTGTTAAAAACGTGGTCAAAATCTGTTCAATAGTCTCTTTGATATTTACATCAGTATTCTGCACGGCTGGCCACAGATGCAGGGGTGCATTCTGGTCCGGGCCAGACACAGACACATACACATCCATGAAGTTTAGTCCAAAAACCATCGATTACACTCTACAAAAAAGGTGCACAATCCACCACTCTCCTCTACAAAAAAAGGTGCAAAAAGCTCTAGTTCAGTCTACGAAAAGGTGCAAAGAGGTCCACTTCCTCTGTCAGAAAGGGGGCGGCTACTGTATGTGTCCCAGGAGATCAGACGCGTGAAAATAAAACATGATTTATACCAACACGCACTGCCTAATAACTCTGGAATGAAATATTAAAATAGCCTACAATATCGAATTTCTGTTTTCGTGAGGCATGCATGTTTAAAACCCATGCCTGAGCACACATTAAGACATCACATGCAATCTCATTCAAATCCCGATGGAAATCTGGGATATGCAAAAGTTCACGGCTTACGGCAAACTTTCAGACGGCTGAATTTCCTTAAAAGCATCCGTTTGAGACGCCTCGGGCACATAAACGCTGAAACAAACATACCCTAAATCCCCGACTCAACACATCACCCACATGCAAACACACAGTGCCAACTATGTGCAAGGAATGTATACAGATGGTGACTTGTGCGGACACAGACATGCTTGCCTAAGCGAGCACAGATAGACACACACAGCTGCCCAAACAGGGACATGGGCAACATGAAGAGACTTAATCACTCTGGCTCCTCCTCTCCTGGGACACAGGCGATGTAAACCCTCCTCCGCTCCCAAACACACACAAAGTCACTACCTTAAGACAGTAAAATGACTAACAATGAGAAGCACAACCTCCCTTCCCCCTGGGCTGTAAAAGCGTGTTTGTGTGCGATAATGGGGGAAGCTAAAAAGGTTTTGAGAGATTAAAAACACTTTGTTTTTATGTCCTACACAATTTTTCATTTATCTTATAGGGATAGTTTATCCAATTCGGCCATCATTTACTCACCCTCAAGTCTTTTCGAACCTGTAAGGTATTCTTAAAGAACACTTCTATGTGCATGCAGTGAAGGTCAGCGAGTCCAAAACAACACTGAACCCCACTGGCCTTTCACTGAATGAAAACAAACACTTTTCTGTGTGTTTGGTTTGAGATGAGGGTGAGGAAATGATGTCAGAATTTACATTTCTGGATTAACTGCCCCTGTACATCACTGGTCAAAACGGCCAATCAAATTCAGCCTCGGACACGATCGTGATCGAGATACAAGCCAAGCACCAGTCTTTGAAATGCAAGATAATCCTTATGCAAAAATAGTCCTTATTTTTCTCACTATTTCCATTTAAAGCCTGACAACAAGGTGTCTTTTGAGAAACATTTAAGAAAAAAAGTGAAAAGGTTTCGAAAATAAAAACACAAAGAAGAGATTTTAAAACAATCCCTCTCTCTTGAGCTCTAAAGGTGCGAGCAGATAAATATATTTTTATCTTTTACAGTCCTTAATCATCTTTCATCAACTCTGGATTCATATGAATCACATACAGTGGAACAAGTAGAAGGAGAAAGGAGAAAACGGCGACATAAAAACCAAAGAACGTGGCAGACTAAGATCCCACATATATTTTGGGAGGAATGGAAGCAGAGAAGGATATCAGATTCTTTCCGTTTTAGACAGAACGAGAGACGGAATATGCCACCTACTTCTCTTTCTCCTCTCCTCTCCTCTCCTCCCTCACTACTTTCTCCATCTGCTGTCCCTTCAGATCTTACGACAGGCCTTTTTCCTGTCTCTCTCCTGGGCCAAATACAATCGGCTAGTCTGACATAGCCAGGTGCTACAAAATCATGAATACATTCAAATTCAGTAGAGAGAGGTCAGGGACCTCGGACCTCCAGTCGCAAGAACCTTTCCTGGTCCTAATTACGCATTCCTATAGCATCGGTGACTAGATTTACTTGCCGAGCATGGAGGCAAAGGGGATCTTCTGTGCAAAAAAGGGGTTATTCAGCAAAAAACTAAAATGATTGAAAAGAAAATGGTGCCCCTGGCATCAACCCCTTGTGTTCCTCCCGATGCTAGACTGTGCAATCTCCTCCAATCTCCTACCGGACTCTCCCTTTCCCATCCCAGGCTGAAGCAGCAGAGCCCAGAGTCACGCAGCGGGGTGGGAGGCGGGTAGGAGGCGGGGTGGCTGAGGGGATGGGGCAGGGCTTTCCTCGCCAGGTCGCTCACTGAAACAAAGTACCGTTGTCTCCGCCCACACCCTGCAGAGACTCGCCCGAGGATCCTCCGGTCTCCACCGAAGCTCCGCCCTCCAGGCTCGCCGTCTCGAAGGCGGGGTCACCGCTGAGGCCGTCCGCTTCCATCTTGATGCTGTCGGGGAGGAAATTGGCGTAGGCATCGCCCTCTGCCATCAGTAGCTTCAGCTTGGGGATCCAGCTCTTCCTCACCACGCGTCGAGCGTTAGTGCACATGTCCGCCGCGATGGCGTTCATCTCGCTCTCCTTAAAGCTGGTGGCAAAGTTCTGGCAGTAAACTGTTGACACAAGGGAAGAAGACATTTCTAAAAACCAGATCACACCAAGAACCAGAACTAATCTCAAAATCTCAAAAACTGCTCACTGTACTTAAATTACATATCTCAACCTAGCTACAAAATCTGAAATGAACTGCCCCATGAAAGTTGTTTCTAATGTTAAAAAAAAGTGTTTAAAAAGCTGTTTTTTTTTCAGGCAAGACCAGCTAATGCGCATTATTACACTGTGCGCAATCATGACATTTATGACTGCGCATGCACATTGGCGGGGCTAGCCTCAGGTTTCTATGGGAACCATGACATTTTCAAGCAGCGACTGGCTCTTTCATTTAGAGGGCGGGACTATTTCACCATATTACGGGATGCAGTTTTTCCTATTCATAAGTATTAGAGTGAACAGTCTTTGTATTTCTATAGTCTTTGCATATATACAGATATATTTAGAATGAGAGAGCATTATAGAGAGAAGTGACAGCATTGAGACTCTTGTGCTGTTTGTAAAATTGCAGTCTGAAAAAAAAAAAAAAAAAGATTTCCATTATTAATTTGATCTGTTTTTCCACATTATGCACAGAGCTTGTAAAATTAAGTGCAATACTTACAAATCAAATCAGGTCATGAAAAAAATACTTGGTGTCTGTGTCTCAATACAACATCAGCACACAAATATTGCAAAACTATACCGAACCGTTTTTTCCCCCTACCCCTAGTGAACAGTTTTATAGGGATCATTCAATTCAATGAAAAATCTGGTCATAATTTACACAGCCTCAAGGTTAGGTTTTTTTTTTTTTATGAACACAGAAGATAGTTTGAAGAGTGTTGGTAATCAAAAAGTTGCCACTGGCCTATGACTTCTATAGTGTGAAAACAAAAACTAAACAGCTTGCTGCAGCTGTCTGGTTATCAACATTCTTTAAAAAAAATCTTATGTGTTCAGCAAAAGAAAGAAATTATGATGGTGAGTAAGCGAAGACAGAATTTTCCTTTTTGTTGGAAATACTATAAAAGAGTGGGAACTCACACTTGACTGCGTGCAACACTCGGCTGTCCAGCGGCTTACGGCTGGGGTCATTGGTGGAGGAACGGATGCCGGTCCCACAGCTGTTGGCCAGAGTACTCCTGTACATCGTACAGAAACAGAAATTTAGACGTCATACAGTTTCACTGTTATGGAAGACGTCTTTACCGTTTCCCAGACTCACCTGTCGAAGAAAGCAGCCAGCAGCCTCCTCAGAAGGACTTTGTGTCTGGTCCCTGCACTGACGTGACAGTTCATCAGCTGAGCTCGTGAGATGTACACACTGGTGCCTGTCCACAATATACATCAATCTCACTTCATTCATATTCATGTCATCAAGACATACAAGCAGTTACATATTGAAAGACTGACAAATGCCTTGTGACTCATCGATTTGCATGAATGCATAGAAGTCCCAAAAATGAATGCTAAATGAATGAATACTAATCACGCAAAGCTCAGAGAGAAATTCAGCTTTCCTTATTACTGCTAAAGATCATTCATGTGTGTTAGTACTAACAGTGACTTGTGAAGTTTAAGCGCTGACTGTTGTACTAACATCCGTTTTTCTATTTATGTAGCTTTTCTACACCTATGGCTTTGTTAAATATGGTTGATGTTCTCCTGCATCTATCTGTGTGATAACATATGCAGTATTGTGCTCACTGCAGATACTCATTAAATGCAACTTCTGAAAGAAGTCTCTAAGACAATACAAGAATGCAATAATAGTGACAACGTATTATTTGAAAAGAACCATTTTCTATTTAACATTTTAAAATGTCATTTACTCCCGTGATGGAAAATAAGTCAAACCAGACGTTGGTCATTAGAATTGAAAAAACAAATCCTACTTCCAAGCGTTATGGGTTTGACTAAAACTAATTCAAACCATTTCAGAAGCTTATTGTATCTTTATCTTGCTCTTAATTAAACATTTTTGTCTCATTTCCATTTTTGCTTTTCACTCCCCCAGCGCTTTGTATTTGTTCATCTTTTAATGACTTTCTGATTACTTTTTTTTTTTTAAGACCACTGTTTTTCCATTTTTTTATTGTTAGTCTTGTCTGTTTCAATTCCTCGTTTCATTTTCCTCTTTATATTGCTTCATGTCTGGTCTTGTTCGATCACTTGCCTTTATCGTATTTGTTAAGCACTTTGCTCTGCTTGTTTATGTATATGTGACTGCTGTTTAAATAAAGTTCCAGCGATTAGCGGAATTCATCTGTAACTTACGTGTACTGAACAGATCCAGTCGGACGGCTCAGAGTCACTGAAGGCCATGATTTACAGCTTACAAAAGCCTCCACTACACTACAGTCACTCAACAAAACCTGTTCTACACCACAATACCACAACACGGCTTCTCCAAACACGGTGGACCCATCAATCACCACACAAGATCATTTGCTTTTCATGGCCTATTGAACATGACTCAGTTGTATGATGCTGGTTCTCCTCCCTATTTGACTCTTCTATAGATTAACTTTATCATTGTTTTCTCAGCAGATGTTTTCCTAAAACCCATGCAGGATGATATGACGAAGACATAAGAACAACAAAAGAAGGATTTATTCCACTACAGTATACCTTTGACTCAAGATACTTTGGTTCATCGGTTGCGTTTTTTTGTTAATGAACTGGTACAGTGATAAGACTCAGACCTGAAACTAGCTCCAGTTTCTCTGCAGGGTCACCTTCCTCATACAGTTTATGGTGACAGCGGTTGCCGATCTGAGCGATGAGCTCGGTGGGGAGAGAGGCGAGATCCTGTCGGCCACGCATCCTGGGCCGCGTCTCTGAGTGGTCCGGCAAGGCCTCCACACGTTCACCTGCTGAGAAAGGGAATGAACTAAGTTAACGAAGAGTAGAGAAAGCGTGAAGACAAAAATGTGATCTCCATGCATGAAGTCTCGACAGCCATGAAGTCTTTTGACTCTCAAAGACAGACAGATAATACAGAGCTCTTGGGACCAAGACTAATAAAAGACCTGTGAAATCCAAAGGCATCAGAACACATTCGGTTTTCATGCCGTCTGAGAGAAGATAAGAAGTACTTCTCATAAAATATTCATGAGCTCCAAACAGTTCAAGCATTTAGCAAAAAGTGTGAATTTAGCTATGATGATATTCCTATTTAAGAAGCACAAAAGAATCTAGACAATAGTTAACTTAAAATGAAAAGCAAAAAAGCAAGAGGCTGTATACATTACAACACACACAGGATCAAAGGAAGTGCTAATTTAAACTTAAAAATAAATTCTACTCTGCCATCATCAAAACTGTGACTTCTGTTTTCTTCAGTGGAACCAGACGAAGACATTGTTGTGGTTTATTTACAGTGCAATCATGAATTGGGAGTGGAGATGGCTTTTTGTGTCTTTATTCACCGAAAATGGTGAAAGTTGATGGGTGTAGCAGTAATGTTTAATTTGTAAAAATCATTCTTTTTATTCATTCATTTTTGTTAAGGAAAGATTGTAAATGAATAATAACTTGGTTGCAAAAAACGTAGCACCAGACATTTCATCTCTATTGTGGCATGCATTCTAGTGTAACAAATTGTCGAAATGCTTGGGGACTTTGTTCTCTCCAGCAGTTGTTGATTTAATTTTGAGGTGTGGGAGCTGCAATCAACTACATATGTCACCAGAGAGAAGTCTTTTTCATTTTCCGGAAAATTTTTTTTATAAAAAATTGCAAGGTCAAATAAATAACGAAAATGTATGAATGGATGGATGAATTGTTCAAAATAAGTAACATGCATCTAAAAATATAGAGAGTAAAATTATGTTGACATTTAATTAAAATTTTTAGTCAATTTCTTGCAAAAAGCTATAACGGCTTCAGAAAACTTGAATTATAATGCACGGGTCATATGGACAACGTTTGTGGTGCATTTGCATCTTTTTTTGACATTTAAAAGCTCCAGTCTGCATTTATTGTAATCCAATGGAAAAGGCAACAAGCACATTGTTAAAATTTCACCAGGTCTTTTCCACTGAAGATAAAGTCGTCATACAAGTTTAGAATAATAAGAGGTTGAGTAAATGATTTCAAGCAGTGCTGTGGACTCACCTGTAGCCCCCACGTTGAGCATGCTGTACATGGTGTACATGTTGCAGATCTGCCTGTACTGCTCTTCAGTGCCGTCATCTACCGCCTCCTCCTCTTCCTCATCATCATGGTAAGAGATGGGCGAATCACTGGCATAGGCACTCAAAGTACCGGGGCTGGTGCCTTCAGGGGTGGCACTGCTCGTGCCGTTGCCATTGGTGCTTCCGCCTCCACCGTGCCCCCCTGTGCCCATTCCAAGACCCATACCAAGTCCCATGCTACCTTGCTGCTGAATAGCGCTTCCACGTGCCATTTCTTGGGAAAAACGAGCTGCCTTCCTCATCCCTCCGCCACCAGCTGCCCCTGAGCCTCCGCCACCTTCCCGATTGCCTCCTTCCCAAAGCCGCTTTGCCACCGGCGTGCAAACCACCGAATACGGCGAGGCCTCTGGCTGCTCTGTCTTCACCCGAGAGACGAGGGGCAACGGGGTCAAGCAGGAAGCGGGTCGACTGGCTGCCGTAGCCACCACCCCGCCTCCGCCGTTAGCTGCAGCACCCGCCGCCGTCTGGGTAACAGGGCTCTGAGGCTCTGACGGAGGGGTTTCTTCAGTATGGAGGCCCTGTGAGTCACAGCTGGGTGAGCTGACCTTCAAGAAGAACTCCGTGCCCTTTTCCATAATCTGCTGGATCTGGAGGAAGCCGGCCGTGTACATGAGCAGAAACTGGTCTCCGACGTTCATGCTGAGGCGGCCGGTGTAGCAGAAGGCCAGGATCTGCTGAAAGCTCTGCGGCTGTACGGCCGGGGGCAACTCCACCACCGTAGGGGTTTTGCTGCCCGCACTGCTGTTGAAAAGGTCACGGAAGTAGGAGCTGCTGGCCGCCAGCACGGCGCGGTGGGCTTTAAAGGTGTGGCCTTTCACCACCACGGACACGTCGCAGTACAGCCCCTGCAGCCGCTGCTCGTTCAAACACTCCAGGACATTGTTGCCGAAGTTTGGGATCGCCATCTGAAGGGTCTGAGCCATGGCGCTATGGCCAGCACCACCAGAGAAATCTGAGCAGCACCGGAGGAAGAGAAGGAGGGAAAGAGAGATGGAAGAGAAAGAAAGAGATCTTTGTCAGCAGCATTCTCTCAGCAGCACAGTAGTTCATCCCTGAAGACTCATTGCAACCATCATTTCCTTTTAAAGCAGTAAAAATCCTCTGAATCCGACACAATTTATTGCAAAGACACAAACGGCCACCGGTAAAAGACTGTTACATTAAAAGGTGAGATGTAAAGGTCCCCAGGGAGGAGTCTGTGTGCAATTTCGCAGACCGGCCTAGAACATGCGAACTCTATAAAAAAAATAATAGGGAGGATTGGCGAGCCGCCTCTTAAATCCTGTGAGCGGGATGTGACTGCTAATCTGAATGAGATGGTGATTCAGATGAGACAGAGATAAAATGGCACTCTTTACAGTACTACAGCAGCGAGGGAGAGAGCGCCAGAGAGATACCAAACCAGTGATTGAGGTCATAGTTGAGGAAAAGGGAGGAAAACAATGGGCTTTGACTAACATTGCAGTCAGTCTTATTACAGCTAAATGTGACACCATGAGCAAAGCCATCATTACAGTTTACAGCCGTGCTGCTGGGGAAATTCATTACAAACGGTTAACCTGCGCGTTCTACTATAAAATGGGCTGTCCAAAACTTTACTACAGAGTTTAAAACTGCAATGCTTACAATGCCCTCCTTTTTAGGCAAAAAATACGCTCATATTAGTTGGGGGAGGATTTTTGGCAGATCAGCAGCAGAATGAGTGGTAGATCTTTTTGAGAAGGCACAGATTGACATTTTGCCGTCAGCGCAAAAATCGTAGCTTATTGTTTAGCAGTCACTTGGTGAAGTAAAAACAGCCCTCAAATCATGTCAGCTAAACCAACACGACAGAATAAACTGTGATGTGATATACTTCGCACACTAAGATTAGAAGGCGGTAGGCAGAACATCTGGGCACATGTTTCCCACACAAACCATCGCATTAAAAATCACTGAATCTGATCTGATCACACAGAACTAACAGGACGTTCGTTGTTAAAGAAGTACCCTCTTTGTCTGACTTCAGGCTCGCTCCCCCTCCCTTGCATGCACACACACACACACACACACACACATACACAAGCCATAGACATCGGACAAAACGGCTTGTTTACAGTTGGCCAGAGAGCAGTGGCACACATACACACTGAGAGGCCCAGGGTTTATTTAAGAAGCTTTCCCTCGGGGTGGGGAAGAGAGGACACCTTAGGTATGGTTATCACAGTGTGCAAGGAACACAGACTTTTAAAGTCTTTATTCACAAGCCAATCTGCACGTTAGAGACTTTCAAACAGTCAACATGCAATAACTGATGAGGCTGGAGCATCTATCACATTTACTTGTAAAAACACATAAAAAAAATAATGATATATCTTCAATCTTATTTTACTAAAAGTAAGGTAAACTACTGAAATTTCTAGCACTTATTGTCAATGACAAATTATTTACTCTAAATGAATATTTGACCCAAAAAATAATTCTGTCATTATTAAATGATTCTGTCATTATTTACTCACTCTCCACTTGTTCCAAACCTGTAGTCCCCAATGACTTCCACAGTATTTGTATTTTTTTTTTGACCATACTACGGACGTCTATGTCTACCATCAACTGTTTGGTTGCAAACATTCTTCAAAATATCCTCTTTTGTCAGAAAAGAGAAACTTGTACAGTTTTGGGACAACTTGAAAGTGAGTGAAAGGTGACAAGTATTTTTATTTTTAAGTGAACTATTCCTTTTAATTTTTTGTTAATTCATGTCAACTGGGCCACTCTTAGGCAATCAAAATCAAAACGTGTCCTGCTTTACCTGAACTCACCCACAGTCAAAGTCAAAGGAGCTTGTAACCGTTTTACTAAGAGAAACTGTTGCGGTCAATATATAAAAATAATTCATTGTAATTAATCTAAAGATTTACACATTTGGTGATTTGAGCATTACCACATTGTGACTTCTTTAAATTATAAATACATGAATCTGTTTGTTTGGTTCTACAGAACTTTGCTTAACTAGCTTGCAACTTTTTTGAAAGGAAAGATAAGCAAACATCTAAGAAGTGTGAAAAAAATGCCTCTACAGATGTTTTACGTATGACTGTTGAGAGAGGAAAAATAAAGTAAAAATAAAGAAAACATTGTTCAATTCAATATTTGTATAAAAGAATGGTACATGGGAAGTCGATGATTTTCCATTAGAGTAACATGATACACTACACTATTTATAATACATTTATACATATATTACAATATAGGTTCTAAGAAGCTAACTGGAAAAAAAAAATACTTAAATGTAAAAAGATTTAGGCCCCTTAGGAAGTTTAAAGAGAGTGTCCAAGCGGGCCCCGGGCCCCCAGTTGAGAACCACTGATGCACATCAAAGCAAAAAGAAACATCTGAGCTTTAGAGTCCTGTCTAATACTGTGATGCCAAGCCTGTGTGATGGAAGTGCAGACATACGCCGATACATGAGCTAACACTAATCCAGCGATGCAGAACAGTGAAGTAGAAGATAAAAAACAAAGAGCAAACCTTTGGCCGTCAGTACAGCGGTGTTATGAGGCTGTGTCGGCGGCAGGCTAACCGTGTGTCCGTCCGGAGCTCTCCCCTGGCACGGGACGTGGAGGGGGTGAAGAACGATGGCAAAAGCGCCCACTATGAGCCACTCTGTGTGAAATGTAGCACCTACATGCGAGCGAGCACAAACGCAGCGGAGGTAACGTTAAGTGGTGTGTCGCTCGAAATGAGCAAGTTTGCCGCTCCTGTCCCGTCTTTGCCAATGCACCGCACCGAGAGAGAGCTCGTGCCTACATCCTCGGGCCTAGACGGGTCCGCCAAAACGAGGCTTCGCCCCGTTCCGTTACAACGGTAACACTCAATCTCCAACGATTAAATGAGCAGCCGATATTGGCATCACAAAAACACAACCAAGTGCATACGTTTCAGTCCTCGGGATTTCAAAGTTAATGTTGCATGGCCTTTCAGCACGAGTTTGGATACCCCACCTTATCTTATTTCACAGACATCAACAGGTCATCCCGGGACAAATGCTCGTACTGGGGGCGAGCCAGACTGAACCAGCGCCGATGCTGGGGGGGGTGGGGGGTCAGCCAGACTCCGCCGATAAGAAAATGAGCGAACTACTCCTTGCCACAACAACATCGATCACGCGCAAAGTGTCGTCTTCAAAATCTAAAGCATATATACAAGACGTCTGGCTGACAGATTAAAAAGATCCCGGAAATCGGGTTTTTAAGTGAGCCAGATCTGACTCCGGAACATCTGCCAGCACGCGCGTTCAGCCATGTCTGTGAGGTCGGTGAAGTGGTTAAACTTTTTGTTGGTACCATTAGTCTGTGCCCATCCCCCACCGCACACCTTCCCCAAATCAATGCCCCCCAAAACATCTCAAAGCCGCCGGATTTCAGCCAAAATTCCAGGACAACCGCTCGCTCGCGCGCCGTCCTCGCGTGACGCGCTGCGCGGATTCAATTGCGGGATACTCACCCCTTAGCTGGAGGCCGTTTTAAAGTGTTTCAATGGAGTCCGACGCGCTCGCTCTCCTTCACTCTCTCGCCTCGACTGTCTCGCGCTGGAAACAGCCATTCATTGTGGGCATAGGCGCGGAGTCGATCGCAGAGCTATCGAGCGCGAACTCTTTTTCCAGCGGGATGCGGAGCGCAGAGCCACTGATCATGCATAGACTAGACATGACTCCCCGTCGTCACTCAATCGCATGATCATCACAGGCGCAGCCTCAATGCCAGGAGACCTATCCAGCGTCGAGATGTGTTTGCGCATAGGCTGGCACAGCAACAGCAAAAAGAGCCACCGCCTCGTTTCCATACGTGCGCAAAAAGTAGGCCATGCCTCTACGTCTTTCCAGACAGATCCCCAATATAGAGAACGCCATGCGCGCGAGACGATGTTAACGGGAACATCAAATAACGTTTGCTTATACCGAATCAGCGTTTAGTGCTCGAGAATTTCACTGCGATCCGATAGTCATGTGTGGCTTATTTGCTTTTTAATATCTCTCGCTTATTTCAGTAAAATCCCTACATAATTAATTTCAACAGCCCTACATGTAAAACAGCACCTGTCAGCGTCAATGAGGCTAGAGGACGATTCTTGATTAGAATCGTTTATCAATGCATTTCACGTGGGAAGCATGAAGCACTCACTGTATGTTCGAGTAATCCATCTAAGTTTGCGCGCACCAGACCTGCAGGTCACGTACATCTATGTTTCTGAACACATGCTGACCCTATAGATGTCCTTACATTACCCCGGTGAGCTGCATTTCCAATTGCATTTTTTTGCGTCTGGAAAACGTGCGCACGGGCTTCCGTAGTCACGATTTGGTGAAATTGAAAACAGTGGGTTGCCAGATTGGGGTATGTGTAGTATTCCACGGGATTTCTTTTTGTCATGCCTTTTTGTTTACTTCTGCAGAAGCTCTAAAATCAGACAGGTCCATATACCATTTTAAGCGAGGGAGGTTATTTTGGGATTTCATTAGTGGATTGGACAACTAAAGAAATTTGTTTTCGATGTTTGTTTTGTTGCTTTCAGTGGGGTTTTTGCCCGAGCGCTGTAATTTATGACCCTGAGACACATTATCCAGTTTTGATAACTCGTGTATTATAATTGTCACTTTATATAAACAGGATCATTGTGTTGAAATGATATTAAGAGTAAGAACTCTTAAAAAAATGCTAAGTGACATCTTAATTCAGATAAAATGTTCATCTTACAACCATTACTGTAATTTTTCAAATGTAATATTTATAAATACCGTTTGTCTATTTAATCTGTCATTTAATCTAATTTACTTCTCTTTAATCAAACTAGACATATCCGAAATTTATCTGACCATTTGTTGAATAAAAAAATATATAAACATCAGGCCCCATGTTGTACCCATAGACTGTAAAAATGTAGTAGCTAATTTGAGGAAAGTGATTATGTAAAATGTATACGTTGGATAATTCAAACAAAGTAGCACTGCCATCTAGTGGCATTGTTACAACATCTCAGGATGCAGAGAGTTTTATTTTCTCCTAAAAAGAAGCTGCAACCCTTTCAAACCTTCAGTCTATGTGTATTCTTTCGGTGAGCGTGATTTCACCAAGTACAACATCCTTGTTGATCCTGGAACAACATTCCTGTCAACCAATCAGAATTGAGGGATAACTTTCAGGAAATATCGGTTTTAGGCTTACAGCCAGAGTTAGGTGCTTCTACACCTTTGATAATCATCTATCATTTCCCACTGATTTTAAGAATAAATTATGGGTAGGGTTCGGTTTAGAGGTAGGGATTGGGTTAAATACATATTTTTGGACAGTTATGTTTATCCGAGAACATGTCTTATTTGGCAAAATCAGAGCGACCATATTCTTACTGCATCTTATGGATTCCAGTACTTGGCCTTTTAAGAGTCTTCCTTTTTCTTGTCATCTACTAAATTACTCATTTAACTAAAGTCCATTAAAGTGTCAGTCACATTTGAATATCTTGTGGTTCAGTGCCACATCTACTGCACATCAGAGTCCCAGTCATTACATCCTGTGTACTATGTATATTATATAGCTAGTATGTACTGAACATACTTTGTAAGAAATGTGTTAATATATGCAGGTACATTTATTTTATTGATTCTCTATGTTAGTTTTGTGGCGCTTTTTAATGTTACTATTAATATTTCACCCCTTTAATTACTTTCGTAGTTTGGTCATATGTCATGTGTGTGCTGTTTGCAGGTGAGAAGCAACCTCCTCTTTTTTATGCGCTTTAGCATCTGCAGGAAACAGTAAATGTGTCACCACTGATTGCAGCTTCCGTGTGGCGGTGTTTGCTGCCGGAAATGACATCCACAGTTAATTCACAGCTTGAGCGCAGATTGTCTGGAGAACAGAGTCCTCAGCTGACAGATGGCAGGGGTGAAGAGGGAAATAGCTCCAGTTGAGGGTAACAACAGTACAGTAGGAATTGATTGGTTACTGCTCACCACTTGGTGGCAGCACTTGCACATTTAAACTTGGTGACTTTAAGCTGCTGGAAGAAACAGTGACGTGCAGCGCTGAAATGTGGTATAAATTAACCTTATGGGTCGTATGAGTTATGTAAAGACCCTGAAAATCGTTAGAAAGCTGTTAGCTATAATCTATTCACTTGTTTCATGAGATGCCCTTTCGATTTACACTGTTTTATACAAGGTTTCTAGAACAGGTATTTTTTATTTTTTAGATGCTATGGCCCCGAAATACGATCACCCTGGTGTGAGGGCCCAGAGTCCTACAATTTTAAAGGCAACTATATACTTTTATTTACAAAGACAAAACTAATAGACCAAAAGGGTGTCACTGAAGCGGTATTCAAAAGGTACTGATTTGTAGGCCTACACTTTAGGGTACTTTTTGTACGTTCAAGGTACTAATATGCACCCTTTAGGGGGTAAATAAGGAACAAAGGTGTACCTTTTGAAAAGATACCGCCCCATTGACAGCTACTGTACCTTTTTTGAGAGTGTTTTGTCAAAAACTAATATTGTAAACGTGTAAAATATTTGGGAAAAATTAAGCTTGTGTTTTGTTGCATTATTACTTTTGTCTACTCATACTGTACTGTAAGATGTATTATTAATCATTTAAATTGATTATCGGAATCTATTTATGTGCATCTTTTTTATTCTAATTCTTTATTTATCTATTTAGACATTTAATTGGAACTTATTTGTTTTATCATTTATTTATTTTTACATATTTGCCCTGTTTTTCTCTAAACTTTTGCACAGAGCCCCTTTAGCACACATTCAGCTTCTGTTTACTTTTCAATCTTTTTCAAATCTTTTAAATATGAACCAATTCTTCTAGTTCTCCCGTTCTCAGATGACAGTTGAAATGGCCACACATCAGTCATCCAAACTATCCTGCTCTCCTCGCAGTCTTGTATGCCTCTGCTCAGTGCTAATTATGTCTTCCCATTCTGCAGACAACTACCAGCCTTTATCCAAGAACGAACTTAGCATAGCTATTAAGGACCATGATGAAACATTGGTGTGAATTTAACAGCTGGCTAAGATTGGCCAGATGGGACGTACTACTGAGCATCCTGAACTATAAAACAAGTATATCATTCTCATTCACCTTAGCAGGCAGAGAGAGACGCTCAGGTCACGGATGTGAGTTTCTTAAGGTTTGCTGTACACCAGAATACTTCTGAAGACTTCTTAAAGGAGAAAAACAAGCACTCAGAGCCATTCAGACAGATGGAGCGAGTAGTGTGAGATGGACTTGGTTTAAAATTCACAAGTGTGCCGATTCTGAGAAGGAGGTGCTTGTTGAATGGATGATAACAGAATGAACAAGTGATCGGGTGAGTTCTCCACCACAGAAGAAGAAGCCTGTAGTCTACTACTCATCCCAGCGCGTTCATTTATTCACGTCATCATTTATTCATCTTTCCTCTTCTACCCTGATATTCATTTTCAAAGTGAATTTCTAAGTTCCTCAGTGAGAGACAGGTACATGATGTTCTTTCTCCAAGAAAGTCCTCTCGTAACTCAACACAAAATAAGAATAAGACCTTTGTACGTCAGCATTGTGTATTTTTAGTACTTTGTCGGCCGTTTTACAGACAGTTTGGTCTGCGTTTATGAAAACACTGTGTCTGGGCCTCCGCCGCTCCCTCAGATGGACGTGAGAGAGTGACAGTAATGGAGCGAGAGGAGAAGAAAGATCTGCCTTTTTTAAGCAGTGTCGCACACGATCTTTTCGGCTCTACCTTGGCTCATTGCTTGTCTCACTTCTGCGGCACGTTGCCATGGGAACACAGCTGCAGCACTTGAGTCGTGAGTCGGGGAGGCTGGGGGATGCTATTTAGTAAACACATTCGCGTTTCTTCATTGGATTTAGCAAGTTGGAAGGGAAAAGGTGGCTTACAGAACCTACAGTCATAGCTTTGCCAATAGTGTGAGCAAATGTGTTGTTTTGTGTTAGAGGCTTGAAATGTTCTCATCTTGGAGGGGTTTACAAGTCAGCTCTCTCGAGGAGTGCTCAAGAACTCACTCTATCACTTTTTCTGTTTATTTAATGGGTTAAACATGTTCAAATTTCTTACTCAGACTCAAGGTACACATATTGATGGGACAGTTCACTTAAAAATCAGTTAGCTACTCACCTTTATGTTGGTCCAAACTTTTGTGATTTTTGTTGATCACAAACAAAAAGATGATTTTATTTTGGTAAAATGTCTAATTTTTTTTTTTTGCTCACTTTATGGACAAAATCTGTTCAGTCATTCTTCTAAATATCTTCTTTTGTGCTTTGCAAAAGAAAGTAACTCACACAGGTCGGGAACAATGAGTAAGTAAATGATGACAGAATCCAAATTAGTTTTCCAATCCCTGCTAAAAAATAAATAAATAATAATTTTGGAATCTTTTTTTTTTTTTTTTTTGTAAGTGTGGGTGAACTGTCATCTTAAAGGAATAGTTCACCCAAAAATGAAAATGTTGTCATTTACTCACCCTCACGTTATTTCAAATTTGTACAAGTTTTTTTCTTAAGTTGAACATAAAAGAATATATTTTGAAGAATGCTGGTAATCATACAGTTGATGGTCTCCATTGATATATTTCTTTCCTAACTACGGGAGTCAATGGGGACCAACAACATTTTATTTCTTCTTTAGATCTTCTTTATGTTCATAAAGAAACTCGTACAGGTTTTGGAACAACCTGAGGGTGACTTAATGATGATTAAAAATGTTCATTTTGGGGCGAACTACTGTATTCCTTTAGGCTATGCCTTTTTACGAGGCATTTTCAAATTTTTCTTCTTCTCTCGTGTACTTCACTCTTGTTTTATAGAGTCTCTGATGGCTTTAACTGTGGTGAATAAGAATGCCATCACTGACATAAACACATAAAACACATACAGTCAATGTTGTTCTCCCTTTGATTAAGAGTCCAACTCTCAGCAGGCCTGTTACACATTGCACATGGCATAATGTCGATAGTACTATTTTCAAATAGAATATGTCATCAGCCAGTCTTGTAGCAGTGATGGACACAGTGATGGTCGCTGTTGGACAGTGTTTTCTCTACTTCCTGTTGGCCTTCTGTAGCAAATCGTAGCTCCGTGTAGCTGTTATTTTATTTTTTCTCTAGAATCTTTATCTTACTATCACTCTCTGTTTTTTTAAAGTGGTCAAATATAACTTAATTCACACCATATTTCTGATATTATCGATCAATCTTATCAGATTAACTTTGATCGTTCACTTTTATTTTATTTCCGTGAGTGCAGTACACCTGCAAAGCGTTAGCACTCGTTAGCTTGTCATTAGTGTTTTCATTCGAACCTATCGCTGTATTATTTTCTCCTCTCGCTCCAGTTTTTCACAAGTTCATCAAACAACCACAGTAAGAAGTTTCATCAAGCACGGTGAGTAATGGCTTCTCCTATCATTGTTTCTTGCACCTCTTGCCACATGTATAGTTTATCTATCTCTGTCGCTGATGAGGGATTCACATGTGATAAATGCAGGGAAATAGTTAGGCTGACAGAGAAGATTTCAGAATTAGAGACACGCATCCAAACTTTAATTGAGGACAGTAAGAATGTTAGGGCTCTAGATATGGCTTTGGATGCGTCTAGCTCAGGGATTCCTGTACATTGTTCGGTTCCGGAAACAGAGCCCTTGCAGCAGGGCAACTGGGTGACGGTGAGGCAGCGTAGTCGTGGGTCAAAACACCGCTCTTCTGTTCCGATCAAAACATTAAACAGGTTCTCCCCACTCAGTGATGCACCCACTGAGAAACCTGATGAAAGTGCTCAAGTTATTGGTGATTCTATTGTACAGAACGTGAATATAGAGACACCAGCCACCATAGTCAAATGTTTACCGGGAGCCAGAGCGCCTGACATCTTGGCAAATTTAAAAGTGCTGGCTAATGCTAAACGTAAATACAGTAAGATTGTTATTCATGCCAGCGCTAATGATGTTCGACTTCGCCAGTCGGAGATCACTAAAAATAACATTAAAGAGGTGTGTGAACTTGCAAGCACGATGTAAGACACTGTAATATGCTCTGGTCCCCTCCCTGCTTACCGTGGTGATGAGATGCATAGCAGATTGTCATCACTCAATGGCTGGATGTATAAGTGGTGCCCACAGAATAACATAGGTTTCATAGACAATTGGACGAGCTTTTGGGGCTGACCTGCTTAAAAGAGATGGTCTTCATCCCTCCTGGGGTGGCGCCACTCTTCTCTCTAGAAATTTGGCAAATAGTCTTAGTGTTTATACTTGACTAACTGGGGCCCAGGTCAGGAAGCAGACAGACTGTCTAAACCGACCGTCTGCTGGCCGCCTCCCGTCACAGAGGTCAGTTAATTCTCAGCACATAGAGACTTTTTCACCTAGATATCACACTATAGAGACTGTGTCTGTTCCCCGAACTAGAAAAAACAAAAAACGTCCAAACCAAGTTAAGATTAACAATTTAATTGAGGTTCAACAAATAAATAACAGAAGCAATATGGATAAACAAATGATAAAGCTTGGCTTATTGAATATCAGATCCCTTTCTACGAAAACACTTTTTGTAAATAATATGATCACTGATCATAATATAGATGTACTCTGTTTGACAGAAACCTGGCTAAAACCTGATGATTACATTATTTTAAATGAGTCCACCCCCCAAGATCACTGTTATAAACATGAGCCGCGTCTAAAAGGCAAAGGTGGAGGTGTTGCTTCAATTTATAACAACGTTTTCAGGATCTCTCAGAGAGCAGGCTTCAAGTATAACTCATTTGAAGTAATGGTACTTCATATAACACTATCCAGAGAAACAAACGTTAATGATAAATCCCCTGTTATGTTTGTACTGGCTACTGTATACAGGCCACCAGGGCACCATACAGACTTTATTAAAGAGTTTGGTGATTTTACATCCGAGTTAGTTCTGGCTGCAGATAAAGTCTTAATAGTTGGTGATTTTAATATCCATGTTGATAATGAAAAAGATGCATTGGGATCAGCATTTATAGACATTCTGAACTCTATTGGGGTTAGACAACACATTTCAGGACCTACTCATTGTCGAAATCATACTCTAGATTTAATACTGTCACATGGAATTGATGTTGATGGTGTTGAAATTATTCAGCCAAGTGATGATATCTCAGATCATTATTTAGTTCTGTGCAAACTTCATATAGCCAAAATTGTAAATCCTACTTCTTGTTACAAGTATGGAAGAACCATCACTTCTAACACAAAAGACTGCTTTTTAAGTTATCTTCCTGATGTATCCAAGTTCCTTAGCATATCCAAAACTTCAGAACTTGATGATGTAACAGAAACTATGGACTCTCTCTTTTCAAGCACTTTAAATACAGTTGCTCCTTTACGCTTAAGGAAGGTTAAGGAAAACAGTTTGACACCATGGTATAATGAGCATACTCACACCCTAAAGAGAGCAGCCCGAAAAATGGAGCGCAGCTGGAGGAAAACAAAACTAGAGGTATTTCGTATTGCTTGGCGGGAAAGTAACATATCCTACAGAAAAGCATTAAAAACTGCTAGATCCGATTACTTTTCTTCTCTTTTAGAAGAAAACAAACATAACCCCAGGTTTTTATTCAATACAGTGGCTAAATTAACGAAAAATAAAGCCTCAACAAGTGTTGACATTTCCCAACATCACAGCAGTAATGACTTTATGAACTACTTTACTTCTAAAATCGATACTATTAGAGATAAAATTGCAACCATTCAGCCGTCAGCTACAGTATCACATCAGACAGTGCACTATAGACCCCCTGAGGAACAGTTCCACTCATTCTCTACTATAGGCGAGGAAGAATTGTATAAACTTGTTAAATCATCTAAACCAACAACATGTATGTTAGACCCTATACCATCTAAGCTCCTAAAAGAGGTGCTTCCAGAAGTCATAGATCCTCTTCTGACTATTATTAATTCCTCATTGTCATTAGGATATGTCCCCTTAAAACCTTCAAACTGGCTGTTATTAAGCCTCTCATCAAAAAACCACAGCTTGACCCCAAAGAACTAGTTAATTATAGACCAATCTCGAATCTCCCTTTTCTGTCCAAGATACTAGAAAAGGTGGTATCCTCACAATTATATTCCTTCTTAGAGAAAAATGGTATATGTGAGGATTTCCAGTCAGGATTTAGACCGTATCATAGTTCTGAGACTGCTCTCCTTAGAGTTACAAATGATCTGCTCTTATCATCTGATCGTGGGTGTATCTCTCTATTAGTTTTATTGGATCTTAGTGCTGCGCTTGACACAATTGACCACAACATTCTTTTGCATAGACTTGAACACTTTGTTGGCATTAATGGAAGTGCATTAGCATGGTTTAAATCGTACTTAAATGACCGCCATCAGTTCGTAGCAGTGAATGAAGATGTATCCTATCGATCACAAGTGCAGTATGGAGTACCTCAAGGCTCAGTACTAGGGCCGCTACTCTTCACGCTTTATATGTTACCCTTGGGAGATATCATCAGGAAACATGGTGTTAGCTTTCACTGTTATGCTGATGATACTCAACTCTATATTTCTTCCCAGCCCGGTGAAACACACCAATTTGAAAAACTAATGGATTGCATAGTCGATATAAAAAACTGGATGACGAGTAATTTCTTACTGCTAAATTCTGAAAAAACAGAGGTGTTAATTATAGGACCTAAAAACTCCGCTTGTAATAACCTAGAACACTGTCTAAGACTTGATGGTTGCTCTGTCAATTCTTCATCATCAGTTAGGAACCTAGGTGTGCTATTTGATCGCAATCTTTCCTTAGAAAGCCACGTTTCTAGCATTTGTAAAACTGCATTTTTCCATCTCAAAAATATATCTAAATTACGGTCTATGCTCTCAATGTCAAATGCAGAAATGTTAATCCATGCTTTTATGACCTCAAGGTTAGATTATTGTAATGCTTTATTGGGTGGTTGTTCTGCACACTTAGTAAACAAACTACAGCTAGTCCAAAATGCAGCAGCAAGAGTTCTTACTAGAACCAGGAAGTATGACCATATTAGCCCGGTCCTGTCAACACTGCACTGGCTCCCTATCAAGCATCGTATAGATTTTAAAATATTGCTTATTACCTATAAAGCCCTGAATGGTTTAGCACCTCAGTATTTGAATGAGCTCCTTTTACATTATAATCCTCTACGTCCGCTACGTTCTCAAAACTCAGGCAATTTGATAATACCTAGAATATCAAAATCAACTGCGGGCGGCAGATCCTTTTCCTATTTGGCGCCTAAACTCTGGAATAACCTACCTAACATTGTTTGGGGAGGCAGACACACTCTTGCAGTTTAAATCTAGATTAAAGACCCATCTCTTTAACCTGGCATACACATAACATACTAATATGCTTTTATTATCCAAATCCGTTAAAGGATTTTTAAGCTGCATTAATTAGGTGCGGAAACACTTCCCATAACACCCTATGTACTTGCTACATCATTAGAAGAATGGCATCTACGCTAATATTTGTCTGTTTCTCTCTTGTTCCGAGGTCACCGTGGCCACCAGATCCAGTCTGTGTCCAGATCAGAGGGTCACTGCAGTCACCCAGATCCAGTACGTATCCAGACCAGATGCTGGATCAGCACCTAGAAAGGACCTCTACATCCCTTAAAGACAGCGGAGACCAGGACAACTAGAGCCCCAGATACAGATCCCCTGTAAAGACCTTGTCTCAAAGGAGCACCAGGACAAGAACACAGGAAACAGATGATTCTTCTGCACAATCTGACTTTGCTGCAGCCTGGAATTAAACTACTGGTTTCGTCTGGTCAGAGGAGAACTGGCCCCCCAACTGAGCCTGGTTTCTCCCAAGGTTTTTTTCTCCATTTTGTCACCGATGGAGTTTCGGTTCCTTGCCGCTGTCGCCTCTGGCTTGCTTAGTTGGGGACACTTCATCTACAGCGATATCGTTGACTTGATTGCAAATAAATGCACAGACACTATTTAATTGAACGGAGATGACATAACTGAATTCAATGATGAACTGCCTTTAACTATCATTTTTTCATTATTGACACTGTTTTCCTAATGAATGTTGTTCAGTTGCTTTGACGCAATGTATTTTGTTTAAAGCGCTATATAAATAAAGGTGACTTTGACTTTGACTATCAACAGAGAATGCCTGAACTAAGGCTCAGCTATGTTCAAGACATGCAGTAACTCCAGAGTGTTGCTTAGTGAGAAAACTCCTGGAAGAGCATCAGATGTTCGTTTCTAAGAGTTAAGCTTTGTAAATGTATGCAAACTCCTAAAAATATAGGTACTGTGTGATAATTTTAAATGTGACTTCCTTCAGCATGTAAAAAAAAAAAAAAAAAAATATATATATATATATATATATATATATATATTAGTTAGTTCATCCAAAAATTTAAATTATGTCATTAATAACTCACCCTCATGTCATTTCAAACCAGTAAGACCTCCGTTCATCTTCGAAACATTATAGATTTAGTCCGAGAGCTCTCAGTCCCTCCATTGAAGCTGTGTGTACGGTCTACTGTCCATGTCCAGAAAGGTAAGAAAAACATCATCAAAGTAGTCCATGTGATATCAGAGGGTCGGTTAGAATTTGTTGAAGCATCGAAAATAAATTTTGCTCCAAAAAAAAAAAAAAAGAAATTAGGACTTTATTCAGCATTGTCTTCCCTTCCGGGTCTGTTGTGAGTGCGTTCACAACACTGCAGTGACGCTGCTGACATGTTATCTTTGTTATTGGGCACGCCAGAAAACAACGTCAGCAGTGTCATACGTAAACAGTCACCGCAGTCGCACTCACAACAGACCTGGAAGAGAAGACAATGCTGAATAAAGTAATTTTTTTTTTTTTTTTTTTGAACAAAATGTATTTTCGATGCTTCAACAAATTCTAACTTACCCTCTGATGTCACATGGACTACTTTGATGATGTTTTTCTTACCTTTCTGGACATGGACAGTATACCGTACACACAGTCTCTATGGAGGGACTGAGACCTCTCGGAGTTATTAATGACATTTTCATTTTTCAGTGAACTAACCCTTTAAGACTTGTCAATTCAAGAGAATTTAGAGCATTCAAACACAAGATGTGAAAGAAATCAACTGAGTACTTGCGTGCCATGCTTGGTGCGCACACAGAGAGCTGTGTCTCAGACAGCAAAAAAAAAAATGAACCGAGTTTTCCTTTGCGTCCTCCTGTGCCTAAACGAACAAATACACCTCATCAGTTTAAACATTCAAGATGCGAAAGAGCCAAATTCAGCACCCACGTCCTGTGTTCTGTGCACACGTCGCCCACGCAGAGAGCCATGTCTCACAGCCCTTGAATGCAACTGAGTTTTGCCTCTTCTTGCGCTTGAATGGACAAATACATCCAAAAGTGTCAAAATACCCTGCTTGGTGAGAATCCTCGAAAAACTGTTGGTTATGTCTTAAGTGAACAAACAGCTGAGAAAGATAACATAATTGCATTGTCTCTTAAAGTGACTGCACCTAATTTACTAGCTACTGTCAGTGTCCTTAATGTCAATCCAAGAAAATAAAAGAGAGAAAAACATTAACTGCTCTTGACTGAATTACTTTGTAATTTTAACAAGAACTAAACTATATTTAATTTGCACAAGACAATGAAGTCTATTTGATTATTCAGTTTCTGTACCCGAATACCTACAAACATTGTTTACTTTCTGTCTTTGTTCTATTTATTTATATGTGCTATTTACATGGGTGCAACCTGCACCAGGACCCCGTAAACCCCAGTTACGGCCACGGTTAAGACATCTGTTTTGTAAGTTCCTCAGAAAACCGAGCATTTTGAAAAGCTACCTAAAGGCTCTTCAGAGGCTTTCACCAGGCTGTGGCTTTTAAAACTAATACATACCAACAAACAAACTCTAATTTATAACAGTAAACATCATTTAGAGCAGCCTGTCCAAGAAAAAACACATTAGGTGAGTGGTTGGATAGTTAGCAGTACTTGATCCTTTGTAGATAACAGATGGTATTTTATAAAATTATGACATCTTTCTCTAACATAACGGGAGGCTGCATATTGCGGTTGAGATCACGCAGGAGTGGCATCATCCCAGAGTAGAGAGGTCTACCCCGATCTTCACTCTCTCACTCCCCCTCCCATTCTCTTTCGCTATCTCTGACCGATCCCACCACAGTGTAGTAAAGCGGATAGGCAGCTAAACAAACAGCGAAATCTTTTCAGTGAAGACCGCGACAGAGGTAAGAAACTTTTATATGTTTATACCACCTAAATCCGCGATAATCGATGCTGGGAATGCCTTGGCGAAATAGATGGAGCACCTCGTTACACAGTATCGGAGATCAAGCATCGTGGTTGCCCAGACTGCGCATTGCTCTTATGAGAAGCCACCTGCACGCGCTGCGACTCACGCGCTTTATCCAGAAATCATGGAGAAGCCGTTTTCTGTCCATCTAAAAGCATGTGGGTTTTGGAACTCAAATGTGTAGGTTTGGCGTGATTTGTCTCGTGAATGCTACTTGTGTGGTGCCATCTGAAAGATCATGCATATTCTTACATAGGCTGTAGTTCACTGGGGGTGATCTTAATCTATGGGCATGTAATAAACATGGAGAGCGACTGCGGGAGATGCACTTAGGGCGCACCGTTAGTTCGCCGCTGACAGATGTGCGGAGGGGATTTGGTATTAATATACCATGGCGGGGTTTTGTTGGCGAACTGCGTGACACGGTTTCGGCTCACAGCAGCATGCATGTCACCGAAGCCCCAGTATTTCATAACTTTGACATGCTTCGTTTCTTCTCATGTATGCATGTAAGAAAGCATTGCGTCTCCACGAACTGTGGTGGAATTACATTCACAGCTCACAGGGTGTGCGTTTTTGTACGGGTGAGAGAGTGAGAGATTTTAAATAATGATCAGTGTTTCTTTTAATATGCATCGAGAGAAGTAACATTGTGACATTAGTCTCTATGACAGTACAGTTACAATGTCCAGGATAACCTGTTGGACATTCACATAATAGGAAAATATTATTTTTCATAGAATTGAATTCTTGTTCTTTACCTATTGCTTCTATACATTTTTTTCTGTGAAAAATTAATATAAAGAATATAAGACACATTTTAAAAATGCTTTAGATATAACCATATTAATACCACATGAGCAAAAATTCTATTGTGCTGAATTGGCCACTGGTCATTTCAGCTGTGTTGATATTCAGTACTACAGCATAATTGTGAGTGGGATATTGCTTATGTGTTATAATTTATGAGTTATACTATATAAATTATAATGTAATGTCAAATAACCTATGGTTCAGACAAAGACTTAACAATTGGTTATATCAGTATATTCAAAAAAAAAATACGTGTCAAAGCATCACAATATTGTTCTATAAGCAGTGCACAGCTTGTAAGTTGGTCTTGTGTAACATCAGTCAATTCATATCACATTATCTTGATTGGAGTTACAGATTTAACCGCACACATTCATCAGTAAAACATCTCAATACTGAAAAGAAATGTAGAAATTGCCGATCAATGTCACTAAATGGCTTGAAAGTGACAGTGACAGTGCTTATAACAGACTTTAGCAGGATTACAATCCCGTTGGTTTGCACAGGTGGGTGCCACAGGGATCGATCTCAAACTATCGGTCATTGATGCCCAGAGCAATTAGCTCAGTTCCTCAGCCACATGAGTGCAGTGTTTGCACAGGCGGCCTAGGGCTCAAACGGCTATGGACACAAAGGTCAAGCCAGGAGGACATTTCAGACAATGTCTACCAGCATGACTCTGTTTTTACATCCCTCAAGCTTCATGGTTTGAGGGTGCACAAGCTGGTCTTTAAATGGCCAAATGCGGTTGATGCTGCTTCTTGTATGAGATGAAACTGGCGTAATGAAGGAAATGGGCACTATGGATGATGTTGTTGTTCTTGTGCACTTAATGCATCTTTCTCCTCACTGCACAGAGAGGCAGTAATTATGATGCCAAGCTCAACTGTCCCTTTGCTCCAAATACATCCCTAAAGACCGGATCCCTGCAGGCTTTCAATGTGCCTTTTAATTAGAGCCTTATAATGATATAAGAGAGACAGAGACTGAGGGAGAAAGTATGTGTGTTAAGGGGGAGGGGTGTCTTATATCCTGCTTCCCATTAATGAATAATGGCTTTGATTTAGTAATGAAGACTGTGGCTGTGTTGTGTATGATGTCTGAACCGTGATGCTTTTGGGGGGCAGTAGTTGTTTTTAATCACATCAAGTTCAGGCAGCACATTAATTCTGTGTAAAATTAAATATAGTTTAAGTCAAGTCAGTTTTGCTTTGATTAAGTGTTAAAATTCTGTTGTAGAGAAGTGAAGTAGAGAAGTGCTGACGAGTGCTATTTAAAAATCATAAGACTTGCCGTTTTAACAAGCAATATAATCTATGAAACCGAAGAGCTGTGGTGATTAGTTATAATGGTGAAGGTATCAATTATAAGATGATATCTGTGTAACTCTGCATCGATTAACATTCATCAAAGATATTGGGATCCCCCTCACACAATGGACAGACGAACCTGGACTGTGTATTTGTTGGACGTTATCTCGATTGAACTCTCAACTTCTCGTTTACATGGATCTAATGTAAAAACTGTAAATTTATGGCTTTCAGATTTTAATGTTGTAATTGTTATGTTTTCTAAAAATCTTTGGGGGAAAAAATGTTTTATTGTTATTTATGTATTAATAGTACTTAATTTATTTGTATTATTATTGTTTATTTTATTTTTTAATTCTATTTTTATTTTTTATATATATATTTTTTTTAAGTCGACCAAGGGGTGGGACGGGTTGGGTTGGGGTGGGTTAAAAATTTGCACAGTTGCATTTTGTTTTAAACTACTGTTCCCAGAAAAAATTTCACTAATCAGTTAAAAAAAAAACATTTATCAAAAAGGTTTTTGTTCTATTGTAACTTCGAGGAAAGAAATAGGATGTCTTTGCCCTTGGCAAGTAAGGAACCTGTTTCATCTAGCCAGTATCTTGCATTTAAGCAAATGTTGTCATAGTAATGAGGCTCTGGGTAATTAATAAATTATTTGATTTATGTAATAGCAGATTTTTTAAATATTACACTGAATGACAGTGACCATGCTGTGATGAAATAACTACACACCATTGCATTATATTGGAATGTAAACTAAGCTGATACTTTAGGTATTCTTAGATCTTTATTTTATAACTACACTTGGCCCATCACCAACAATTTGGAAACAAATATAAAAAAATGTATATAATACAATAATGCAATATATACACTACCATTCAAAGGATGAGAAGTTTACAAGCACCTATTTTTTTATGAATAGAAAGTTCAAGAATAGAAAAGAATAGCATGTATTTGTCTTTTTATTGTAACAATCAAATAGTGTTTACTATTCATTTTGATCTGTTTAATGCCCCCTTGCCGAATAAAACAACATAACAACTTTAAAAATGACACTGTGGGCTTGTCACTTCCACAAATGTATACACTTACTCATTTTGAGAATTCACATCAATTTGTAAAGTAAATGCTTGATATTTTCATGTTTTTGCAACTTGTGCTATCACGATGCTGCTGGCACATGATTTCACCTCTGCAGTTCATTTCGAATCAGTTAAACTGATGTGTTACAACTCAAATCATGTTACAAGACTCCCTCTGAAGTAAATTTTCTTACATTTTAAGAGACATGGAAATTCTTAAAGACTCATGCAGTATCTTCCAGGTATTGTCTAATATGTGTCATTCTATACACATATTAGACCTACACGAATTCACACATGATTTGCATTCATTAGAATGAATTCTCACTTGAGTGTGTGAAAGCAGATTTGTTTCTGTGGGCTGGTATAGTGGACGTGTTGCCCACCTAAACATGCTTATCATCTTGACACGTTTGCCCAGCGATGTCAAGACTCTCCTCTCCAGATGATCTACAACTTCCTGCCAGTCAGGCCAGAGGCGTCGTGCCCATTCGAAGTGAGGGGGCACGTGCCCCCTCAGATTTCTGAGCCAAGTTGATTTTAAATGCAGCTTCCAAACGAAAAAAAAAAAATTGCAGAATAATATTTTTTATATATTTGATACAATCACAGCGGTGTGATTAGATCGTTCAGTGCACAGCATCAGCTGCTAAATTCAAATCTGCGTTCGCTGGCTGGCGCTGAGCCAGAGACAGACGCGTTCGTACAACGCTTCATGATAACCAATCAGAAACTATTCTGTTGCGCTTATGGATGCAATGGCCAATCAGAGACGTCCAGAAGAGTCATCACTGAAACGCAGTGTTTTGTTCACTTGCTCGCTGACTGAATTATTTAGCGAATTCTCTCATCAGAAACAACAAAAAGTGCAGATGTGCATACGAATGTAAGTAAGATATTCGTTTCATAATTTAAAAAGTGCTTTTTGTTTTTGAGAGTGCCTGAACTCTGGCTAGACTGAATGAAAATGTTTTTTGATAATGTAAATGTTCTTTACTCTCTGTAAAATGAAAGTGTTAAAATTAGTATCTTACAATATTGTTATTAAAATTTACATTAAATGCAAATTCAGTCGTATTAAAAATATTTTATGGCATGATATGGCACTTAAGTAAAAAGTCAGGTTTTTATGTGTAGTTAATAGATTACACTACATTTCCATATATTGATCAAATAGCAATCTATAAAGGTGCAAAACGCGTTTACCTACACATATTTGAGAAACGAGATATTTCCTGATATATTAAGCATGTTTGGAATTGTTTTGAATAAAAAGGAAAAAAAAATAAGCCTATATCAGTTATACAGTGCTTTCGTAGAATGACTTATACCCCCGACACCACCCCCCCCCCCCCCAAAAAAAATGTGCCCCCTCAAAAATCATGAATGCATGACGCCCCTGAGTCAGGCTGTCTGAGTGCGTGTTATGATGATGTACTGATTGTAATTGTTGTGTGTGTCTCCTCATTACAGAGTCTCATGATGATGGGTTAATGAGGCTTGCCTGTTTACCTTACTGTCACTTCCTATTGGCTGGCTCAGGGGGCTAATTACACTCTCAGTATTACGGGGGGCCCTAAAATACCTTAAGCACTGCTATTACAATACGCATCTGGTAGACTGTGTATGCAGACAGTCTGCAGACATGTTTGTTGAGGCTTTGAATATTCATATATATACACTAATACATTCACAAAAAAAGTATGGAAATGTTTCCATCTTTTCAGTCATCACCTGAAAGTGCTTCTTTTTTTTTTTACATTTACAGAGTAATATCTGAGTGATTTTTCGTTGCTTTATGGTTGCTAATGTGTTACTAGATGGTTACTCAGGAGTTGTGGATGGTTGTTAGGTGGCAGTTTACAAGTCCAAGCCCAAAAAGCCAACCCAAAGTGCAAGTCACTTTGACAGAAAATAAGTATTTTTCCTTCAAAAAGTGCACTTCTCCTCAATAGGTTGCATGATTTTTCATGCGCGTACCACAAACGATGTGAGTTATGCACCAGTAGTAATAGTGAATGCTTTAGTAAGCACCACCAATACTTTAAGTTTGCATGAATAGCATGGAAAACAAACAGACATTTTAATTATTATATGAGTAATTCTACATCCGTCACACCGATTGACCATAAAGTTGTTTAGTATCATGCCGTCTATGTATTCTTTAAGCCTTCTCTCTTTTTTGATTGGTCTTATTTTCATCACATCTAGACTGAGCCGCTCTTAGAGGTGGATTGGGATGGAAAATAGATTGCTATTGTATTTGAGGAAAGAATGAAAATGACAGGGTGTGTTGAAAGAATTGATTAATATTCTCTCTGCATATATATGTAAACTCATTTTCTGAGAGCTGACCTCTCATTCTCATTCTCTCTCTCATTCCTTCACCCACACCATTCGCACCTCTGACATTTAAAAGAGCGATGTTACGATGTCCGTCTTTGTACTTTACCAACTCAGAGAAAATGACCTTTCATTCACTCAGAATGACACTTAAAAGTATCTAACAGCAGGAACTTTTCAGAGTAAGCTCTCTGTTCGACATTTAGCAACAATTTTACATTATTTTATAACACAGCACTCTGGAATGGCCTACTTGATTGTGATTGGTTAATAACTCTTGGTCAGTGTAGGTTCATATTTACTTTTTGACGGGAATGAAAATGAGGCTATGAGGGATAGAAATATTGTGCATTCAATGGATTGTACTATTATTTACCTACCATGACTTTCCAAAAACAACTAAACAAACAAAAACTATCGTTCAGTAGACAAGACTTCCATAAACAGCCGGACCTATACAGTGTATTTATGCCATTGAAAAGACTGAAAGTCAGTCTTCACAGCCTTGTATTTATCTGTCAAATTCGATATGGTGTATAACCTGACTGATGTCGAATTTGATCAGTAAACTTTCTGTTTGTTATACACATGCACTGCAGGTGCCCGCCGCTTTAAATCTTTTAAAGCTGCTTAACATCATGTGGATTCTGATTGGCTGTCAGTGTTTTTTATACTTCCTCTTTGTTGCTATATTTATAGTTGTGCTATTCCCATTTATTTTATTTTATTTTATTTTATTTTATTTTATTTTATTTGTTTAGTTAACAGGGATGTTGTACATAAATAAAAGAAATTCTGTAAATGTACCAGAATTAGCCAAAGGCTTTTTTTTCATCCATAGTCCCTGAACATTTTTATTACAATTCAGTGTTAGGAGAATATCATAATTACATATTACACAAATCATACAACAGTCTATTAATAAAAACAAATAAGGTCAATTAAAAACAATATAGTCAGAATACAAATAATAGGATAGCTAGCAGATATAAAATTCAAGAGTTGACAAATCTGAGTACTAATTAACCAGTTCTTCAATTGAACCCTAAATAATACATATGTATCTAGATCTCTTATAGTTGTTGGAATAGGGTTCCATTCTTGTGCAGCTTTGACAGAAAAAGCAGACTGACTTAGATTACTTCGTCTAAGCGGTATGATACAGTCTCCTCTTAATGCACCTCTTGTAGAACGATAAGCAGTTTTTCTAAAACTAACTAACTGACCAAGAGGGGGAGAAGATGAACAAATTTAAATTTAACATTATAGAGATTGAACTTAACCTGCTTACAAACCTTTTTAACTTGAGCTTTAAATGTAAGTTTAGAATCAATCAGTATTGGCAGGTATTTATATTGAGACACTACATGCAGCCTCATCCCGACACGTAAACATCCGGCTCTTAAGTAATACTGTTAGATTTAGAAAAGAGCATGCATACTGTTTTGGACACAAAAGCAAGCAATTCTATTTTAGCTATGCCGACACCTTAACCATACAATTCGTAAGTTCATTTGCAACTTACCATGTAAGCAAACTATTACCATGTAAATAAATTACAGTATTTTCTGCATACATTTGTATATTAATACCAGGACATGCAAGATGAAAATAATTGATATAAAACAAGATAACTTAGACATAAGGATTCTATGATTAACAGTATCAAAGGCTTTTTATAAATCAAGGAACATGGCTCCAATTACACCACTTTTATTTAAGAGAGTTTTAGTACTTTCTATTAAAAACACAACGATTTCCGTTGAGTATTTTGCTCTAAAATCAAACTGCATTTGATGCAAGGAAAATGAACTACTACTCAAGTAACAGCAAATTTGCTCTGCAACTAATTTCTCTGTAACCTTAAACACAGTGGGTAAGATACTGACTGGCCTATAATTGTCAATAGAAATGGGATCTCCACTTTTAAAACACTTGGAAATTTACCCTGAAAAAATTGAAAGGTTAATAACTTTAGTAATTGGTTTGATTAGAGTCGAACTAGACTCTTTGAGCATAACAACATCCATATTTGCCTTTTGCTTTAGATGGTTTAAGAGATCTAATTGTTCTCATAACATCAGAATCACTAACAGGCCTTATTCTAAAAACTGGACAAACATTAGTATATTCTGGCAGAAAGCATGAGTAATGATATCTACGGAGTCAATGAAATTATAAAAAAAATGATTTATAATAAATTATGATAATTTATAATGTATGATTAGAATGACTATTAAATCATTATGGTTATAGTTATTATTGTGCTGTGAGCAGGACTTAATGGAAACCAGCATTACTTTTACTAATAGTTTACTAGCAGCCTGCTACTGACACTGCAGACTCGCTACCGCTTCGCTTGATTTATACAAACACATCAAGCACCATCTTGTGTCCCAGTTATTGTTTGTGGAGAAAATGACCTATAGGTGGACTTAAGTGTTATAATTATTGTAATAATGTTTATTTGTTAACCTTGTTGCTAGACTGATTACTTTATTGTAATGGTTATTTTTTATTTGTACCGAAGTTTTAACATAATACACAGGTAAATTATAAAACAAAATTACTAGGCCTGTAATGATTATAAAATGATAAAATCATTATTTCATATCCACATATCTTTTTATTTTGTGCGTAGCTGGGTAATTAGAGGAATAATGTACAGCCAGAGTGATCTTGTATCACCCCAAAGGGGTTTATTTTTTGATAATGACAGTCTGACGTTACATTATTGCTTACATAATACATGTTTTGGCTAAGATCAGGATTTTGTTTGAGTATTCCATCCCAAGAAAGAAAAAAATGGTCCGTCACTCTTTCTCAAACTGACGATCATTGCGGCGATAATGTCCGAAGAGCAGTGTTCTACACTGGCTGCAACATTAGCACACAACCCTGATAAGAGAACTAGGGACAGAGAGAGAGGAAGAGAGGAGGAGGTTTGGGAATTAACATAGATATTCAAATGTGTCAAATACGCAGATGTGTCAAATGCACATTCAATTTAAGGCCACTGCAATTTGCCCCCTGTTGAAGGATTTGATTAAATATTTTCAAATATTATGTTGCTGGCTATTTATAAGCCTCTCTTACTATAACAAACAACTTGCGTTTTATGCTTTGATGACTATGAGCATAATTCTGACCGAATAATTCTGAAGAGACATTAGTGACTTGACCTGAAACTAATTTACATTTATTCATTTAGCTGACGCTTTTATCCAAAGCGACGTACAATTGCTATATATGTCAGAGGTCGCACGCCTCTGGAGCAACTAGGGGTTAAGTGTCTTGCTCAGGGACACATTGGTGTCTCACAGTGGATTCGAACCAGGGTCTCTCACACCATAGGCATGAGTCTTATCCACTGCGCCAACACCACCAATAATTGAATTGTTTTGTTTTATAAGAGCAGTATGTATCATTTCTTCTTTTGTACACATCTGAAATAGATCATTATTTACCATTTTACATTTAGTGATATAATGCAATTGCAGTAAAGATTTCAGTGAAAACCGATATCCCAATTAACACCTGTGTGCAGCATTTTCTTCATGCTTACTGATCTTTCATCACCTAGCCGTCAGAATTGCCTTCAGCCTTCAGTCCGTCAGAATTGTTCTTTTTATTTATATCTTACACAAACAGGGTTAGTGTTCAGGCTATACATACAGAAACTGACTGCGTGCTCATATTTGAGCAAGGGAAGGTGTATGCGGTGAGAGACTTTTGTGTGTGTGTGTGTGTGTGTGTGAGAAGGGGTACCATCTGCCATCTACAGTACTCTATGCCAGGCCTGTTACCCCCCATCATCCACTAGTGAGTGTGTGAAGCATACAAACCTGGGAGACAGAGAAGCTGAGAAATAGGAGGATTTGTAGCAATAAGTAACCAAGAATGTCTTGGTGGTCCTTTCTTCTCTCTTCCCTGCTTCGGTTAGAAGAGCCACTGTTCAGAGAGCAGCTCCGAATCACAGATACTGGTGTTTTTTCTTCTGCATGTCCCAGTTCAGTGTTTTGGCAAAAACATTTTTCTGAGTGTCTGCCCACATCTCAACTCCCACCCTCTCTCTCTCTCTCTCTCTCTCTCTCTCTATCACCAGCACCATGTAAGAATCAGTCTCAGTATGCCAAGCTTTCTGTAGTTTTACTGGTTAATCTGATATGTAGTTGTTCTCTATTACATTTAATGGTGTTAAAGGAAAGAGCAAGACCTCACAGAATCTGCAGGAGCAGGATTCAGCGGGGCCTGGTTGCACCAACTGTGAATAACTTACAACTCAGCCTAGTTGGAAATTAAACGAGCGGCACTAAGTTAAATATGTGGACATTACACTATTATACTTAGTTAAATTATAATCTTATGGAGTATCTAAATATTCACATAAATATTTGCCTCCAACCATAAGTAACGTCTGGAACTAAATGGCAAGGTGATTGGATTACAAAAATGAGATCATGTTCTGTGTGAAAGACTTAAATCCTTCAGACACATACACTGATGTTGACATTTACACTGGTATAGCTTTTAAGAGATTGAACATTAAATGAATAAATGTCTTCTAGTGGGTCTTGAGCACAAAACCTAAACAACACACTTTCCTTTGTGTCGCCTGATGTTACTTGTTCATGTAGAGCTTCATTTACTACAGCAAAAATCTAAATAAATATATGTCAACTTTAGTTTTTTTGGTATTTTTGATAGCTTTTCTTTATATCTTTATCTTACAATTAGATAGACTTTCTTAAATAGACTTCTTGATATAAATTATATATATAACTATAGATTTTATAGACTATAGATTTCATGAATTATTTAAATTTGAATGGAATTTCAATACCATTGACTTTCATTGTATAAGCAATAAAAATATATAAACAACAACGAGACATTTCTCAAAATACCTTTATTTGGAACAACATGGATACAATCTTCATTTTTGGGTAAACTATCACATTAAGAACTAATGGTGCAATCTAATTAAGTTAACTGAGTTTTAACTTTTAGTTTGGTGCAAACTCTGTCTCACTTTAAGCAAGTCCAACCCATACAAGTCTTTTATATCCACCTTCTGAAAACGGACACATTCATTGAACTGTAACTGGACATTTCCTGTCTTCAAAATGTAATGATGCTTTAATAAGGTAGAAGCAAGACGCCGACAAATGAGGACATGTAGCTTCCTGCCCTGCACAGTGGTGTTTTCATTACCTAAATCATAATGATTTTCCTAGCCCTGGATTGGTGCACAGCATGGCCCTGAGTAGTTAAGGGACACTTTAATAAACACTGTATGGTGAAGCGAGAATTAATTTTACCACCCATTCACTGCCTGTTTGCATTTTGTTTTGTTTGCAATCTCGCTGCAAGAAAAAAAGGAATGGTTGAGCCAGTTGTGTGCTTTCTGGTTTGATTAGATTCTCTCCCATACATATTTATACTGCCTGTGCACTTCAAGGCAGGCTGGAGTAATGTGTTTAGTGTGTTAAATGAGAATGCAAATGGTTTTAACGTTGGTTTTGTTTGAGCTTGATTGTCGCTGAAAATGGTAATGATATTCATGTGCTTTATTTGTAATAATGTGAACAATAACTGAAAACACACCTGGGAAAGTGCTCATTAGAGTAGTCCTCCAGAGAGCAACTTCAAACATGATACCCTTCTAAAGCACATAATCCGTGAAACTGTGAGGATCCCACAGCTCCCAATGGATTTGTTGCTGCTTTTTGGTCTTTCGTTAGTGCAGCGATTCTACAATGACTTTCGCTATGTGTGTACTTTTTTTCACAGCAGTCCTCTGTAGGAGTTTGAAAAGTTGAGAGTCAAACAGAATCCTGACTCGCTTCATTGAGCTGAAGTCAGTAAAAGAAAACTGACACATAGTGCTGCATCTGTGTTATAAGTTTAGCTTAGACTGGTTGCATCAAACTGGCTTTCCCCAAAATTGATGACAAAACTATTGTTGGCTTAAACAGAAATACACATTTTTATTTTCTCAAAAAGACATGGATAGATTGCTATATCTCTGCCTATAAACAGATTTAAGAGGTGAACATCCATGTAAATAGCTCAAGACGTTTAGAGAATGGTTCAGGCGACACAGAGGTCATTGGTTTGTTTTCCTGGGAATGCATGCATTGAAAAACTGTATATTTTGCATGCAATGCAAGATGATTTGGATGAAAGAAACTGCTTTCATCCACATGCATAAATGTAATCTGTATGTGTATTTTGAGCATATGACCTACAGCACACTGTAACACTCTGAGGTCACTAGAGTCAGCTTTACTGCGAGCCTTTACAGGGATTCATTCATTTGGCTTCACTGAAGAGTGAATCAGAAACATTATTTTCTTCTTGAATACGCTCATTAGATTTGTTATGCCCACTGTTGCTCAGCACATATAGTTTATGTATTTATTTTTTAATTAAGAGCTTGACTGAGCACAGTAATTATAATGAATGGAATATACATTCATATTACATTTAGATTGATAAAACACACCTTCCTATTTTGAACACTTCTTACGAATATAATATTGTGCCAACATTTCTTATTTTTTTGAACAGTTGCAGTGTGCAAATATATTTCTCCTTGATGTGATGCTCAATAAACAAATAAATAAGAGTATTTTAAGTGTGGTTAATTCAGTCATTTTAATTTTCGTTGTTCTGGGAACTTACATTTTGACTAGTTCATTTAGATCAAACTGTTTTTTTTTTTTTAAACAAGAACCGTGATATCTGTAAAAGTGATTTTGTTTGAGGGAAGTGCATCCTCAGTGGGCAGACACATGCAGCGGCACACATTTCTGAGTGTGTGAACGTGTGTACAGAAGAGGTCACTTTACTGGTCTGTACTCAGGCCCTCATCAGACTGACATGTTCACTCAAGCACAGCATGTTTGCAAGGTCAGCAGTCACCAATGGGACTTCCATTTCTAACTCTTTCTCCCTGTGGACCTACTCTAGTATTATACAGTTACTGAGGCACATAAACGGAGACACAGCCGCTAGACTGGGGCTAAATGTGTCCGCTGAGACTTATCAGGACACTTCTCTTCTGGCACTTTTTAAACTCAGTATATATACACTGCCGTTCAAAACTTTGTGAGGAGTGAGATTTTGAATGTTTTTTAAAGAAGTCTCATATGCTTTTTTGTTTTTTGTATTTTGATCAAATAAATGCAGCCTTTGTGAGCATAAGAAACTTGCTCACTTGTTCAGCTGCAGTCCAAATAAGCTTCATACTAATCTATTAATCTATTAACTTACTCTCATTCTCTGTCACTGTTTCTCTGTCTGTGAGTCATGACTGACTTCTATTTTCAGAACCATGGACAGCTCAGTTACTTCTGCGCTCAATCAGGAAAACATCACATGCTGCAGACTTGCTCCCATCATGCAGAGATTAACTGCTTTCTGATTCACAGGGTTTTACATGCTGAGCAGGGCAGGCGTATAGAATTGACCTATTGGTAAGCCCCGCCCACTTAGTTACTGTTCCTCTCTTGGACAAACAAACTGAGCTGCTCAATGTCTCACAATGACAGCTGCCAGTGTGAAAACCTCATCCCACGATGTTTTTGCACAATTGTGGACACAGAAGGGCCACCATTCAAGTGACAATTAAATATTCAATGGAGGGATACATAAAAGATTTTAAAATAAATACAGTGGGTAACTCGAAGCGAGGGTTTACAGATCACAATGCAAGCGGGAGATGTCTGATCTTACAGTCGTCACGATCAAAAATGACAACATCCCGGATCAACACTGTTCATGTACCGCAGAGTATGATTTAATTAATATACATTTAACCAGTTTAATATGGAGAGCCACTGAAATATAGACCTTTGTTTATGTGTTTTTGACCTACACTGTAATTGATGTGAGAACAGTTGACTATTTAGGTTTGTTATAGCATTGACTCAATATTTGTTTCTCTATGGCGCTGAAACCTAAAGATGTCCAAGGTCTGCTCCCCTTGCAGCTGATACGCGACTGCCATTGGCTCATCTGCGTTCGAGGATTTTAAATCAAAGCCTGGATAACTAGACACAGTTTGTTTGCAATTGGTTTTTTTGTGTGTTTTTTTTCACACAACATGGAGGTGAGCATGTAGTCTAGAGCCAGAAGAGATCACTTTACTTATTATTTTACTGCAGGATGTAACATTTAGGCTTCCCATTGAGCCAAATGTCTTACGAGGCATATAATGGATTAGAAGACTTTTATTTCCTTTCAAACCCTAATGTTCCCTTTAAATTTTGATGAAATAATCTTGGTAATGGAAGAGGCCAGAGATAATAGAATCCTATTGAAGTTTTTAGATTCACAGAAAGGGGTGAAGTAGAGGTCTGATGCTGAACGTTATGATTCATTTAGCCTTCGCTTTACTGTTCACTTCATTCAAAACTGTTCTCCAGGATAAGCACAAACCATGGGTGTTTTACTGATTTTGCACAATTCCTCTGTCAGTGGCCAGCCCCTCAATAAGCTGCTCTTTGTGCGATCTCTAAATCTGATCTATTCTATGATTTAGCATTAGTGGATTAGTAATGATGCATTGCCCAATGGGCTTCCCCCTTGCATGTGATTGGGTCAGGGGATAAGGAATCAGGTCAACTTGTGTATTGCACCACAGCATTTCCCACAAATCTCAGTAGCCTTTGTATGTATTTCAGGGTAAATGTTTATTTCCATGCCAGAGCAGGGGGACTTGAGAGCCTCGGGGCAGTGATTCCCCCTTACAAACACAAATTTCATATCTCTGCCTGACAACCAGTCATAATGCTTTATGCTACTTGTGCAAGATGCATGCCTAATTTGTTCTAAGTGAGTCATATGACACATCTGTTGACTTGAATTACTGATTTGTGTGTGTTTTCATGCACACATCAGTGAGGTTCAACTTTTATCCTTTTGACACTGAAGTCAGACAAAAATGCTCTTGACTAAAACACCAGTTATTTTCTAAAGCACCAGTATCATTTACCAAGTTTCTACCAGCATTTTTCTTTTAAATATTGTGTACCTATTAACATATACTGCCAGTTTGTTGTCTAATTTTGCTCAACCAACAAGTACTTTCGAAGAATCACCTAGCGTTTCTGAAATCACTTTTTTAAAGAAATTGTGATTCAGTGATTCACTTGCCGTGTTCCTGAATGAATCAACACATTTGAACAAAACAGTTAAATCAATTATTTAATGATTCACTCATAAATACAGTCACTTACTGCCACCTTCTGGCATAAGGATGTAACTGCGGAAAGAGTCACTGATTATTCCCCACTACAGAGTGAACAGCGAAACAAGCAGCGAGAATCCCAGTGCTGTTAGACTTTGTCAGCACTCTTGGGACTCATATTCAAGTACCATAACTAAATATTGCATAATATGAAATAAGTTTTCCCAAACCAAATCCAGCCAATTTGTTCTTTTTTCCTCCGCCAAAAACCTTTGCCAAAACATTAAGCTCTGTGTATTGCCATGCAACGCACAGACTGGAACTGTAAATTTAATTGAACTCCTTTTCAGTGACTGGTTTCCTTTTTAATAGCTATACACCTCAGTCTCTTCACACCCCATTCACAGTCTGGTCATCCTTCCTCACTCCCACATTACCTCCCTGCACTGCTCGATTATCACAGGCGAGCCAGCGCTGGGCGTAGCCGTATTCAGGCTGGTCGAGGGAGATTGAGCGTTGAAAGGTTTTTATGAGCACATAGTCTCATGCTCTGCTGCTTGCAGGGGTTATAATGGCAAAAGTCGGGGATGACTGTGCAAAATGGGATTATTGCAGTGTTGAGATTGTAACACACTGTGGTCCTAAACAATACAAATGCGGCAAGAGGAGGCATTGCATGGGTTGATATGGTAGGCGCTGTTGTTCAGTGTGCACACTAGGTTATACTGATCTGGCTTACTTTGTTGAAGTTTATGAAGGCTATGAGGAAGCCTGCAAATGCAGCTGTTGGTTTTAGTAATGTTACTGTATTGATAGTACTTACTGAAGGGCTTGCATAAAAAGCTGTTGAGTTTGTTTGAGGTTTGTAAATGCTATAACCGGTGTACAGTACTTTAATTAGCAAGTGTAGCCTGGTTATGTAACGCTTATTAATTCCTAGTGGTTGGTTAGTGTAAGGCTTTAAAAACAGATGGCACAAATGGACAAGGAAGGGAGAGAAAGAGATTAACTGAGATGGAGGGAGATGCACACAGATTCAGAGTTGAGTGAAATCATCAGGAAAGAGGGATGAAGGGCAGGAGAGATAAAGAGAGAGAGAGAGGCAGCCTGTTCAAAGCAGTTCACGCCCTACTGACTCACTAACACCCCAGAGAGCCACATGACCACATGCATGGAGGCGTCAGAGCGCCTGGGGACAATGAAAGAGAAGAAAAGATGGAGTGAGAGTTAGGGCAAGGAAAGAGTGAAGCTCAGTTTCCTTGAATATATTAAAGTTAACAAGTCAGTGTGAAAACCAACAGGGAATCTAGCCAATCCCTGTAAAAAAAAAAAAATAATAAATTGAACTGCGGTCCATATGACTTATTCCCATTCATTTCAAGAGGGACGGCCACACTGACCTCTTGATTTCAACACACTAAAAATGAAAATTGAAAGAAGAAGAAAAAAAGAATGTTTAATTGCTGCTTTAAGTTAAAAGGAAAGGAAATTGAAAGTGGTGATAGTTCATCATACATTCAACCGCAGTTTATTTCTTTGGCTTGGAAAATCGAGTTGAAATACTTAAAGCTCAAAGTAGAAATGACAGAAATTATTTTGGCAAATTAAATGCATGTTAAATGGCTAAGCATCTTAAAGTGGCTCTATTTTAGCTCCTAGCACAGTCATCCTCAAATCTGCCTCGCGAGATCCCACTTTTCTGCAGAGTTTAGCTCTAATCAAACACACCTGAGTTTGCTAACCAGTGTCTTCAGGGTCGTTAGAAAATCACATGTAGGTTTGTTTGATTGGGTTTGGAGCTAAACTCTGCAGGTAAGTGGATCTCACGAGCCAGATTTGAGGATCACTGTCCTAGCTGTATAATTTAAATGGCAAACTTTAGTTTTATGTGGCTTGAACCCTGGAGATCCTTTCTCAACTGCAGTGAGAGGCAAGTCCACAGCTGTTGACATGATGTTGAAAACAACGGGATGCCAGTTTCCCCATTCTGTCCATGAGCCGTGTCGCTCTTTATCACCTGCTCAGGGTGCAGCGGCACCAGCACTCGGAGCGCTGGAGGGATTCTGACTGCTGCTCACTTGTAATATATATTTTTGTTACAAAAACAAGATGAATGAATAATTATTCATTCATTCATTCATTCATTCATTTCAATGTCAGTGCAATGCAGGAGATTTTAATGCATCATAATTTATTGATTTCAACAATCAGAGAGGATATTTTATTTTGAATGAATAAGAGTTAAGTGTGGGTTCTTCAGAAATGTCACTTTTTGTCCACTTTCATCTGAAAAATAAACAGGGAATCAAGAGATTTATTTTCAATAGCTTATCACTATTAAATGTACAAACTAACTTTTAATGTAAAAAATAAAAATCATTAACATTCGTTAACAAGTCCGTTTTCTGAAATGAATACATTTATTCAGCAAGAACACATAAACTGATCAACAGTGATTACATTTATAATTTCACAAAAGTTGTATATTTTAAATAAATGAAAACAAAATGCATTGATAGTCTTAAGAAATGTTTCCTGTGCAGCAAATTAGCATATCAGAATGATTTCTGAAGGATCATGTGACACCGAAGAATGAAGTAATGATTCTGAAAATCAAGCTTTGACATCACAGACTTATTTACAATATTATTTAAAAACAAATATAGAAAAAGGAAAAATTATATATATAAAAAAGGCACTGAATTGAAGGAGAGACCCAGGTAATAAAACAACTTAAGAACAGGTGACTTTCCTCCTAAAACTTGATTGAAGCTTAATGGGTCTATGCGGTGACATTGTGAGAGTTTAAAAGATGATAGTTCTTGGTTGATTAAAACCACAGGTGCTCTTGTCATTGAAAATTTCAGAACAACCAGTACTCAATCATGAGTCTGACTCATGGGTTAGGAAGTGTGTCCAGCCCTTTGAACCCCTCTCTGTCTAGAAATGAGAAAATGAGGATATTTACTAAGAAACGTTAGTTGTGGGTAGAATTATTGCTTTGTCTGGAGTGTTGGAGAGTCTGTTGAACACTAGCCCAACAACTTATTGTCCTCGTGTTTCTGGTGCAGACCTAGTTGTTCACATATCTTCACAGTGTCATGAGTCCTCAGCAAAGTGGAGAATCTGGCTTTATCCACTTTAGAAACAAGTTGACATAGCTGCATCACATTTCTCCGGCCAAGATGATGGACCCTCCAAGTTTTATGTCATAAGGCTTTCATTACACATGCAAGAGCCACTGAAAGAAAGCCAGAAATGTTTCATTCAACACAACTACTGTAAAATGTAAAGGAGAAACTGTCTACAGTCAGGATGAAACTCACATAATGGACTTCTAGCATATGGTGAATGACCGAGCTGATCTGTTTCTTCATGGCCTACATGATGGAGTGGAAGAGAGATGATGGTTATCGTTCCCAAACCTCCTTGGCAGGGAATCCTGAAAGCTGTCTGTGCCCACAGAGGAATTTAAATGAGGTCAAACTGATGGATTTCTGGGTAATTCTTTAATGCCAAAGAGGATGTATAGGATCCTGAGGTCCCGGTCTAAAGATTGAGAATATCTGAGAGCCAATTTTCCTCGCTTCACGTGCGTGGCATGTGCTTCTGTTTATTCACTGGCCAGGATGTTGAGTCATCTGCACAGTGTTTTACAGAGTGATGATTTGCATGCGGGACGCCCAGATTCATACCTGCCTTTGTTCCATATTCAAATTATATGACTTATATTAATTTATGGTGTATGTTAATTTGTTCTTCCAAAATATGCTTGCTTAATTTTCATTTAATGTGAATACACAATGTAAAAGTCCTGTTTAAATAGATCTTCAGAACACACACACACACAAGGACTGGGTAATTTAGAAGATAAATGAACAATACTTCATTTAGTCATTGTGTTGGTGCAAGAGAAATGGGCAAGAATAAAGTTCTGAGTGACTTTGACAGAGGTCTTGTAGAGTCCATGACTCGGCGGGTCAGTGTTGTTTTGGCAGCAGAAGTAGGACCTACAGCATATTAGACAGGTAGTAAATGTTTTGACTCATTGGTGTATAATATATTTTGAAATGTAAAATCACTCACACATATGCAGTACACACACATTATGATGCTCTGAATGGATCCCATCCAAAGTACACACACACACACACTGTGAACATACACCCGGAGCAGTGGGCAGCCATTTATGCTGCGGTGGCCAGTGAGCAGTTGAGGGTTCGGTTGCTCAAGGGCACCTCAGTCATGGTATTGCAAGTGGAGAGAGCATTGTACATTCATTCCCCCAATCCACAGTCCCTGCTGGTACAAGACTCAAACCCATAACATTTCGGTTATGAGTCTGACTCTCTAACCATCAGGCCACGACTTCCCCTCTTCCCATGACTTCTAATGTGTGAAATTCGCTTTTTCCCCATCACTCCTTGTTCTTCCTAACGTCTCCTCCTGCACCTCATTATGCACCAGGGCACATGCAGGGTTAATTCTGCAGGTAGTTAATGAGTCACCCTCAGAGCAGAAGGCAACAAATTGAGTCCTGGGTGCAAAACTGGATGAATAAACAATGAGTATAAACATTTGGCACATCTTCCTATGTATTGGAACAGTTTCAAATGTGATATGTGTATTTAGTGATGGTGTGTGTGTGTGTGTGTGTGTGTGTGTGTGTGTGTGTGTGTGTGTGTGTGTGTGTGTGTGTTTAAGACACCTGATGACTCGGGTGCTCTGCGATCACCTAGCAGATGGAAAAATACCGATCTTCTTTTCTCTCTGCAGGGTTCACAGTTTGACTGCTACTAAAAACCACACTCCTGCTTTCCCTCAGCATTTCAGCACTCTTGTTGTCTCCCGCTTTTGCTCTCTTTCTTTAACTGCAGTCTGTCTTCACCTACTCCAAAACAGCCATACAGGCCCATAATGACTGTTTTTTTTTTTACATTTAGTAAATCAAACAAACAAAAAGGTGTTTTATATTTAAATTCAACTTTATTTTATTTCATAACACAGCTCTATGTAATTACTCAATTCTTATTATTCAGCATTGAGAGGTCAAAAAAGATACTAAACTGCATATTTGACCATTGTTATGACACTTTTCATGTAGCTTGTATCACTCCACAGTTCTAACTGGCACCATATTTTCTCAAAACAGTTAATTTTCTAAGTAAAAGCAATATTAAAATTATTTTAACTAACATCAATATGTTCACTTATTTATTTATCCTTTTTGTTCAGATCACCAAGTTAGGGTATATTTTTTCAACAGTGATGATCCTGTGAGCATGTAAGAAATACAGCTGCACATACAACACATATTAAATAACCCCCATATATAGCATACGTGTAATCACCCTGTAGCAGATCTATACAGGTGGAGCTGGGGAAGGTGGAGGGTTTCTGAAGCACACTGCAACTGCTAAAGCAAGCACTAGCCAAATATTTGATTGTTGAACAGCAAGCTCATTGGCTGCTGATACAAAAACACCAATCAGCTCTGCCATATGATAATGTCAGATTGAGTTACACTGTGTCCTAGCTTCACGTGACGTGACAGGATTCCAGTGACAATTTCAGTGTTTTGCAGTAAGTTCACAGTTTTAACGCACATATTTGCTTTAATTTATTTTCAAGATCTGAGCTCAACTATCTGTTGTTGCTTTCAGTATGGCTATAAGGTCATGCAAAATAATATTTCAACTCATATTAGACACATTTAACTTTGAATAAAGCACATAATCACCTGAGAGTATCTATATTTTTTGCATGTTGTTGTTCCAGCTGCGACATCGCGGATATAGAAACCATTTCTAAATTAGAAATTCTGCATGTCGCCGTCACAGCTAGTTAGGACAAAAACTCTGATTAACATGAAAAGATACCTTTTATCGCATGTCGCAGTGTCTCCGTGCATGTAGTTAGGACACAATGTTAGACTTATTGGACTGCGCCATCTAGAGTTTCATGACAGAACTTTGGATTTCAAAAACGTCTTAAATGAAGCAGCTAATATTTTTTACCCGATTTTACAAACCTTCAGTTGCCGTTGGCCATCAGCAATTGGCATCCTGGTTAAATAGATTTTCTCTACTGTTTATTTTTATTTTATTTACCCTACATATTTCAATAAATGTACAAAGTTTGTTTTTAATTCTTGACTTAAATGTGGAATAACTGGGCAGTCATTCAAAGCTCACATTATTTTACAATCGCTACCTCACATAAATGTAAATAAATACTTTAGCATTATATGTCTGAATTACTGAGCTGATTGCCATGGCCTGCTGGTTTTTGTGTTTGTGAGCTGGGTGAACAAGTTAAAATAACAGCTGTGTTGTAACTTGTTTAAATATACACAGGGCACATCAATCACTTTAACTGCAGCTGCGAGCGATGCTAACAGGAGGCAGTAGTCATTAGCTGAAGTATGAACATAGTGACTTATTGCAATTCCATTTTGTTCTGCTGAGAATTTGGACAATAATAGCCAATTACTGTTGGGTCTTCTGAGTCAGAAACTCTGTTCCTCATTTTACAAAGAAAGAGAAACTGATGAGACACCACATCTGTGTGATCAACAACCATTAGTCCCTTTTCACACCATATGTGGAAACGGTCAGTATATATATATATATATATTTTTTTTTGCCATTAATATGAACAGTATTGGCTGTTATTGGATATTTAAGTGTGCTCATTTTTTTCTCTTTTACATTAGACTACCATCTAGTATAGAATTAGATATAATTTAAAGCTCACTTAAATTTAATATGATACTAATAGTTCAAGCTCTTTAGCAAACATACTGTTTATTAAACATACTTTTTTTATTTAGACAAAATTGTACAATTTTAATACTGATCATTTATCAGTTACCAGTCATAACATTAATATTAACATAATAATAAACAGCTCATCGATGGATATCTAGTTTGGATTTTGGGTTCCGTTCTGTATGGAATGATATTGCGGACTTTATTCAAAAGGAATTGCAAATTGTATTTGCAATTGCGTTTTCAATTTGTGGACGCATAAAATGTGACATAATCCAAATGCAAATGCAAATCGCGCATTACCATTTTCATTTTCGATTAAGTGAACGCACAGTGTCTGCCAAATTTAAAATGGAAATGCAAAGTCCGTTTGCAATTGTGTTTCCCATATCTTACGAGCTATGAGCCTGTCATATTTAAATAGCAATATTAATTACCACATTTGCCTTTTCACTCTCTCTGCACTGTGCATGTAAACTGCCAAAACTCAAATGGAATCGCAATACCTTTTGCATTTGAATTTCCAACGTCTACACGGAAACCTGTCAATCAAGTGACAGGGGTGGGGCCATTTTATTGGTCGTGTTTGCATTGGGAAGTGACGATCGTACTAAAATGTACCATGTTTTTACTAGGGTAAATATGAGTTAACGATAGTGTTTATAATTAAGCCACAGAAGCCACAAATGTACAGTTGTCTGAGACGTTATGAAATGTTCTTTAACATCATGAACCATAAAATGTAGTCAGTGTTCTGCTATTGTTTATTTTCATAATAGGTAAACACAGGCCACAAGTTAACACGGTCACATTTCCTTGATTCAGCAGCTGCACGATGTAAAGCCGAGAGTCCTGTCTTGAATCTAGAGATCTGGTGTTGATTCAGTGTAGCTTGGTAGCTCAGTGACTCAGTGACTGTCATCTCTCACGGCATACTGTATTTTAGCGCGTGTTCGAAACCCGGGCCAACACAGACGTTCTTTATTTTTTTGTTTATCCTACTAACTTCAGCCGCTGATTTCGGACTTGCATCCTAAGTAGTTCAGACTTTGTGCATTCGACTCGGGAGTGTGATGTCTGCGAAGACGCAGGTCCGGTAATTCTGCAAACAGCAGCGTACTTGATAACATGTCAGCTCGCCTTGACTACTGCAATTTTCCTCACTGTATGATCGCCCGTTTGGCGGCTGAAGTTAGTAGGATAAACAAAAAAATAAAGAACGTCTGTGTTGGCCCGGGTTTCGAACACGCGCTAAAATACGGTATGCCGTGAGAGATGACAGTCACTAACCACTGAGCTACCAAGCTACACTGAATCAACACCAGATCTCTAGATTCAAGACAGGACTCTCGGCTTTACATCGTGCAGCTGCTGAATCAAGGAAATGTGACCGTGTTAACTTGTGGCCTGTGTTTACCTATTATGAAAATAAACAATAGCAGAACACTGACTACATTTTATGGTTCATGATGTTAAAGAACATTTCATAACGTCTCAGACAACTGTACATTTGTGGCTACTGTGGCTTAATTATAAACACTATCGTTAACTCATATTTACCCTAGTAAAAACATGGTACATTTTAGTACGATCGTCACTTCCCAATGCAAACACGCCCAATAAAATGGCCCCACCCCTGTCACTTGATTGACAGGTTTCCGTGTAGACGTTGGAAATTCAAATGCAAAAGGTATTGCGATTCCATTTGAGTTTTGGCAGTTTACATGCACAGTGCAGAGAGAGTGAAAAGGCAAATGTGGTAATTAATATTGCTATTTAAATATGACAGGCTCATAGCTCGTAATATATGGGAAAACGCAATTGCAAACGGACTTTGCATTTCCATTTTAAATTTTGCAGACACTGTGCGTTCACTTAATCGAAAATGAAAACGGTAATGCGCGATTTGCATTTGCGTTTGGATTATGTCACATTTTATGCGTCCACAAATTGAAAACGCAATTGCAAATACAATTTGCAATGCCTTTTGAATAAAGTCCGCAATATCATTCCATAGTTCTGTGTAAGTGAATTACTTTTGGGATGTAAAAGTGATTTACATCTAAAATATGACATGTCTGGTGTATATAAAATTAATGACGATCAAGTCACCCACCTCCAGGAACCATTTAATAATTTATCCCCATTAATAAATAAAAATACTTAATGTGTTAACCTAGGAATTTAGTTATTCCTTTTGTTTGAACAGCAGATATGTCAACAGGAGGTTCTTGTACGGCTGAGCAGAAGCACATGAGGACCACTGAGACCTAACAGTGCTGTGTTTGAGACAGCAGAGGGTGGTGTAATGATACTAACGCCTCAGGCAAACTGACACCTTATCGATAGCCATTGATCTGAGATGGAGAAAATGAGGCTGATTAGATCAATGACATAATTAGTATGAATAATGAGGAATTTGGACCTTCTGAGTCTTTCAACATGCAGGTCATGTTTCTTCTGAGACCCTGGCAAAAGGTCCACTTTTATGTCCATGTGTATTCTCACAGCTGGTCTCATCTAAGGGAGCATGTGTAAAATCACACAAAAGAGCACAATATATGTTCTCAACCTGACCGTTTGTAGAAAGAGCTCTTTGATCTGTTCATCGTATAGGCCAAAAGCAATATCTGCAGATGAACTCTGTATGGTCATTTTAACCGCAAGACGCTTTAAAGCATGGCAATCTCTACTTGAATCCATGCACTGTTTCTGAAAATTCAACTTTTCACTCTCAAAGTACATCCCCGAGGACAGAGAGAACAAAATGGAGAACGCAACAGAAATTGAAGGTGGCCGCAGGGTACCAGACAGAAGTCAGAAGTCAGAAGACAAAACAAAGTTCACACTGCTGGAAAATAATCGTATCTGTGCACCGGTCCGAGATTTGATTTGTCTGGAAATCACAGTGTGACTGAAGTTATTTTGCTTGTGGCTAGCAAAGGGCCAAAATACAGATCAGGGCTCTTTCGTCAGTCAAATCCCTGTAATAACAGACACCTTTAACACTGCCAAGGATTCCTAGAGCTCTTTTATGGCTGTTATTGTCTCGCAGGTTTATTTACCGTGTCAGCAGCAATATAGTGGGTGTGCGGGTCGAATATATTTGCGCGTATGTGTGAGAGAAAGTGAGCATGGTATGCTGTGCCAGTGCACGTCTGTGCAGATAAATTCAGGGATTAGTGTGTTAGAGATGCACAGACTGACTGACAATCTCTCCTCCCTTCAGTGCCACTGTGAGACAACTGAGAACTCATTAACTCACTGCACTCGTGGACCGAGAGAGAGAGTGAGAGAGAGAATTGAGACTGAAATGAACATGATGGCGTAGAAATCGAAAAAGCAAATATGGTGTATTAGAAGTGAGGCCGTGAGCGATCGAGGCAGAAAGAGTGAGGGAGGTTAGGCCAAAAAAAGAAAAGGCTAACGGTGAACAGCAGAGGCTGGAGGAAGAGGAGGTGTGGAAGAGAAGGATGAAGAAAGGAGAGAGAGACAAGAGAAAGTGGCTGTTGCCAGGGACGACAGCATAATAGAGAGCGATCCTCCTACACAACCTCTGCCTTATTTTACTCCTCCTCCACTGTGGCTTGATTCTATCTCTCTCTCCGTTTACCTGCCTCAAGTCATGTCTGCCGTGGACCTTGTCAGAGTCGACAGTGCTTATTGGCATCATTGTTAAAGGGACGGCTCATCCAGAATGGAACATTCTGACATTTACTCATCCTCATGTCATTCTAAACGCAATTTTATATCTTTTATTCAACACAAAACACTTTAGGCGGGACGGTCGTTCTTCTCTTTTCCGTATATTGAATGTGAATGGTTATCTGTGCCGAGTTCCATAAAAAAAAAAAATATATATATATATATATATATATATATATATATATATATATATATATATATATATATATATATATATATATATATATATATATAAATTATTACAACAGAAGTTTTCCACCATTTAATTGCATTGCAATTATATAAAAATTAAATGGTCTTTTTTTGACCCACTTAATTGGAACTAAATTAGTATATTTACATCTGTAAAATAATTATTCCTGTTTTCTTTGAAATATGATTCCCATACTCAGTTAGTGCTCTGCATTTATCCCATCCATAGTGCACACACACACATCGAGAGAGCATTGTACATACACTCCCCCCACCTACACTCCCTGCTGTCACAAGACTCGAACCCACAACCTTTGGGTTATGAGTCTGACTCTCTAACCATTAGGCTACAACTTCCCCAAATTCCTATTTATATCTCATGACTTGTGTCACTTTTCTAACAATGTTACCTACCAGAATCTACTCTGTATCTTACCCATGATTCTCCTCAAAAGTTCATGATGCCTATCCACAGCAATGATTAGAAACCGATGCATTTTGTTTATCAAGATGAAATTATTCACTTTACATTATGGTCCACTTTCACAGGTTGCTAATGTTTGTAGCTAATTAATAAATGGTTCACAGGTGATCACTTTACATTTAGGTGCACTTTTACGGGTTATTAGCGTTTATAATTCATTAATAAATGGTTCATAGATGTTCACTATACATTAAGGTGCACTTTCACATGTTATTAATGTTTATAAATCAATAATTAATGCTTCATTACATTAAGGTTCACAAGGAATATTGAAATTAAAATTTTCAATATTAGTATCTCATCAAGTCATGGTTGTGCCCAAAATAAAAATCAAGATGATAATTTCATCTTGATAATCAAAATACAGTCTCTAATCACTGATGTGGATAGGCATCATGAAGTTTTGCACAGGATCATGGGTAAGATACAGAGTGGATTCTGGTAAGATACATTGTAAGAAAAGTAACACGAGCCATGAGAAATAAATGAGAAAACTATAAATACAACACCCCTCAGTCTTGCTACAATAGTACATTTTTGCAGCATCATGAAATAAATCAGGAACCTGGTTTTGAGTGAAATAATGAATATTTGTTAAGCATTTATGATGTGAGTTAAAAATGGCTCTCTAACTGGCAGGTATTGCATTAAAATCACACTTTTATTCATGCATTTATAACTGCCTATCAGTATTTCGTCATCTATTAACATCTTTGTAAAGCCTTTAAAGGGAACCTTAATGTAAAATGTTACAAATTAAATGACTTATCAGAGTCCCGACTCTCCTTGAATTTTTGTTGGTCTGGCTGCCACCCACTGTCCCTGTGGGCAACGACACTCTGATACATATCTAGCTGATATAAGGGGGCCATGGTTTCCTCTTATAGAATGATTTTTAGCATTATCAGTCAGTATGGGGAAGTCTGGAAACCATTTTTGAAAAAGTGGTTTATATTTTGATTTTACTTTACAAAATCTTTTACCCAGGGCTAAAATCAGGATAAAATAATGATTTAACAGAACATTACTCAAATATAGTTAATGAACCTAAATAAGCGTCTGTCTTGCTGTCTCATTGCACACCCACCTCCACCTCCAGTCTCTCTCCTCTGGATCTTTGCATCTCCTCTGTCTCTGCTCACGGTTGCCTGACTCATTGATTTGGGTGTGTGATTGATGGAAAGATCTGCCCCATCATTCCTTCCCCTCCCACCTTCCCTCTCCAAAACCAATACCAGAACTTTTGTTTGCTAAATTACTGCATCTACCAGGCAGGCGATGCACTGATCTCCCCAGGCTCATTCCAGCACACTTATCTTTCATCCTGTCTCTACAAAATACTTCAGTGCTCCTCTGTCTTTTAGCTCTCTCGCGTTTTCTGAAATGAGTCTGGAGATTTGTTTGTGACTGGTGATGTTGATTGTATTACTTGGTTCTGTTTTGTACTATATTTTATTGTACTACCTTGTTTTTAAGGACACACAAGAGTCTTCTTATGTTTTGATGTACCCCCTGATAGATATAGCATAAAGCATAGATTTTTATATGAATAAAATAATGTGTACAGTGCCATATTGATGTATTACATTGTTATAACACTTATTTTGCAAAGCCATTGACATCGTCATTATTGACGCACATAATTGTGTGATACGGTTTCACTTTGCTAAACATAAAGTAGTAACCCAAAAAAAATTACAATTCAGTGAAAATTGACTCATATTCAGGCCATCTAGTAGTTTATTTCTTCATGTAGTTTAGAATTACATAACTTTCTCACCAGTGGTTACTCAGTAGTGAATGGGTACCAACAAAAACATCCCAGTAATCCACAAGTAATCTACCTGACTACAGTTTATCAATTGATGTCTATATATATATATATATATATACATAATATATGAAGTTTGTTTGAAATCAAAATAATAAAAATAGTACTACTAACACTTGGTCTAGTTCAAATTATAAATGAAAGAGTGCTAAAAATCTAAAATCTTGCTTGCTTTCTTTCTTTCTATTTCCACTCTCTCTCTTTCCCTCTCTTTCTCTGATGTCTCTGCCTGATGCACTAAGTGACAGACTACGCCAAGTCTGCCACCTTATTTAGATTCAGGCTAATTAAGAAAGCCAAGTGGGTTTGCAGCACCACAAACAACATTTTTCAGACGTTGCACCATCTCTTTAACTGTCTCTCCCTCTCCCTCTCCTATCATCTCTTATTTACAGCTCAGAGCTCATCTGTTCCCAGCCCCTGTTTCCTGCGACAAGTGGGTTTCACCAAAGCTTAAGCATCAGGACACTTGACGTCTGCAGACCTAGTCCGGCGATCACACCTGATCCACTGCACAAGACGACATCTTATCGATGTAGCGTCAAAGGAGGGAAAGCAGGTGAGAATTGGCATAATCACACAATACATGGAGACCTGATGCAGTATTTGTCCCTTCCTTGTGTACTGATTGTCAACCTTGTTAAACAGCACATATGAAAAACTGTCTGTGTGCAAATTCCCAGCAAAAGCATTTGTTCCATCCATTTTCAACAAGCATCAGACCTGCCCCAAGCTGACAGGCACTGTGGTTTGTGTTTTTGTAAATGATGATGGACCTGTAATGTCTTTTCCTCTCTCTTATTCACACATATCCACACACACACTCAGCCTGAAGAGAGATACCTGCCCTCTGTTGTTTTCAAATAAAGTCACAAAAGACAGTGTATTTACATTTAGCTTGGTCTAGGAAGTGTGCCGTGGGTTTTAAGGGTCCTACAGATGATTTCTGCTCTCTTTAACACTAAAATGAAATGGTTAAATGTCCTTGCTTTGCTCCCTTGAAAAAGGTCCTGCTCACTCATGCTTACTGCAGTCCGCTCAATGGCAGCGAGAGGCTTTTAATGAGTGTGGACCACTGGAGCTCAGCTGTGACCCTCTTTACCCCCTCAGTCCTATAATGAAGGCCATCATTACAGCACAAGTCCACAAATCACACACTGTGCTTTCTCGTTTCCTTCATAACAAATACTTGCAGAAAAAATATAGTATGTGTAAATAGAGCCTGTTATAGGACTAAAGTCTACTACAAAAGAAGATCCATTTCTGACATGTTTTTATATTTCCTAATGATTTTTTAATTAAACTTTGTTGATAAAGAAAATAATAAAATGATTAAGAACTTGTAAGTTATGAACAAAAGTTATGAACAATAAAACCATCAACACGATCTCGAGACAATTTTTGTCGTTGTTGTGGGGTAGGGTTAGAAGGAAGTTGTTTTTTAATATGCTTCATGGGCATGACAAATATTTTGTATTTTTGTATTGATAAAGAATTTTCAGCTTACCTTCTTGCAATAAACATTGGGAAAAGAAATTAGAGAGCTATTGAAAAGGAAAGATAAAAATTGATAAATACTCAGGACCCTACCAGCTTTATATTATACATTATTAAAAGCATTATATTATATTATATTATATTATATTATATTATATTATATTATATTATATTATATTATATTATATTATATTATATTATATTATATTATATTATATTATATTATATTATATTATATTATATTAGAAATGAAGGTTAAAATGTGTCAAATTTGATTAAAAAAATGTGGCATGGACACAGTAAAACTTGATCTTTGGTTCACTTCATTAATTAACTTTAATTAATAACTCTAAAATGTATTTTAAAATGTTTAATTAATTTTTTATGCATAATTTGTTCAGCTTGTCGAGGTTAAATTAAGGTTAAAAGTGTAAAAATAAACATTCATGATACTAATAATTTACATTATGTTCTTACATATATATATTTTTTTTATTTTATTTAATTTTTTTTTAATAACTTTATTCATTGATGTTATACATTTTCTTTCCTTTTGAATAAGTCTGTTACCATTTACCATTATTAATGTTTTATTTGATAATAAATGAAGAAAAAGTTTGGTGACAGCACAAAGCAACTGAAAGAGAGACAGAGAGATAAGGTTGTGTGATTGGTGTGTAGATGGTGTGTGTGTTTAGAGGCACAGGTGACCTTCCATGTTTAGTAAGAAGCCGCGAGGGCTCATCTGCTGATTTTCCCTCTGGCTTCATCACCACAGGGAGAAAACTCATCTTGCGTGAGGTGTCTCTCCTTGCTCGGCCCCTGAGAGGTGAATGTGTGTATGTATGTGTGAAAATGCTATTCTGTAATGACTGCTGTGGCACTCTGTTGACAGTAAAGGTCGGTCATGTGGAGCACATTAAGCCAGGACCTTTAGGGCAGGCACACAAACACAATGAGTGAGAATGAATGTGTATGTGTGGTTCTGTGTGTCATGTGAGTAGCGTACACTATTGAGAAGAACATAATGGCTGCCTCTCCACCCACAGCGATTAACACAGGAACTCTATTATTACTGCCTGACAACAGTGCTTCAGGCCCGTTCACACCAAGCATGATAACTATAAAGATAACGATAAAGATATAGTTCTAAAAATCATTCTCAATATTAAAGAATAGCGGAGTCCACACCACAACTATAACAATAAAGGCACAGAGAAACGATTTCGTTGGAATCACTTTCAGAACGATTTTTTTTTTCTGATGAACGATAAAAAAATTGGCAACCAATCAGAATCAATCCTTCTGTAATGAGCTCGAGAATTTAAAGCAGCAGACGCGCGTCTGTTTAGAATACTTAGAATCGTTCGCTGGTGTGGACGCTAATATCGTTATCTTTATAGTCATCGTTCTTGGTGTGAACGGGCCTTTAAGTGTACTGTTTCCACCCATGCCCTGCCCGGCTCTACTCACATCGACAAGAGCTGCAGTTCTGCCGTTACAAGGCCACAGCTGGAGATGGGTTACCATCAGGGGGATTCACTTAGAATGATTAGTGCACTTTCTTTACACATGCATTATTTTGGGGGGTATGGTAAGATGTTTTTGATAGAAGTTCAATTGATAGTTTTCATGTGACCTCATACCCTTATAGGAACTCCCACCTGGAAGGCAAAACAAAGCTTTGCTTCACTGACCCCCAGTTAAGTATTAAGTAGTAATGTAGTAGAATGCTGATATTAAAAGGTAAACACCTCATTGATGGTGTATATTTTGTACAGGCAAGCAGATGAAGCCAGAATAAATGCAAAGTTTCACGTTAAACGTTTTCCCACAGAAAACCATTATAAGGAAAACACTGTGCCATTAAGCGGATTGCGTTCTTATTCCAGCTTCGTCTGCTTGCCTATGTAAACTATGCATCATTAATATGGTGATTACTGAATTTGATCTTTTAATATCACTGTTTGAAAAATATTAAGGCATTTTAAGTTTTTTTATAACATTTTATCGCACTGTTTAATGATTGAAATTTTGAAATGATTGCTACGGGGGATTAATATGGATTGCAAATGGCCAAAACTTGCATTTTGTTCTCATACCTTTGTTTTATTCTTTTGAGAGGTGATCTAAATATTTTCGGCTGTGAAAAAGATGGAAAACTGACAGGCTTGTCTTGCAGTTCTGTGGATGTTTTTCCCTCCAGGTCTTCGAGCCGGTCATGTGACTGAAATCTATGAATAAGTCAGATCAAAAATGTAGTAAAATCTATTGTCAAATATTATTATAATTTAAACAGTTTGTTTATGTTAAAGGGGTCAAATGATGTTATTTGAAGTTTTCCTTTCTCTTTTGGAGTGTTTCAAGCCGTTTGTGAATAGATGAGATCCCTAAAGTTGCAAAGACTAAAGTCTCACACCCAAAGAAATATTCTTTATAAAAGTTTAAACTCAACAACACCCCCCTAAATGCCTTGTTTAAACATGTCCCCACATGTCTACGTCACTGTGTGGGAAGATTTGCATAAAGCCATCCAATTGTTCACGCAAAGAAAGAAGGAGTGACTTTGATTCTCGCTGTTGACGTCAGTGCCATGTCTTGGAGACACTGTTTCGTTGTGAAAACGAAAATACTTTATTTGCCCTACAAAAGAGGACACAACTAGAAATCAGTGGTTAAGTTGGATTTATAACACTGTTCCAGAACAGTTCAAACCAAATATTCAGACATGTGCAGCGCATTTTATGAAGGACTGTTTCCTGATCCTGGAAGAGAAGACTACAATGCTGTCTGTTTTGACTCACAGACTATGAGTATGTTTTCATATTTAAAGGATTTATCACTGATGATTTAAACACAAGTTTTGAGCAGTGTAGAATAGCGCTTGTTGTTTGTTGTTTCTCCAATCACAAATGCAAACATGGTTTTATGTTTTATGTTTATGCAATGCAACTCAACGAAACTGTAAAAACAGTATAAATCATTATAATCCATAATTATGTCCCCACTGGATGCAACAAATAGCTCGTTTTTAATGTTTTTTTTTGTTTTGTCGTGCCAGTGTTCTGACCCAGACAAGCATCACAGTATGGAAGGGGGCGTAACATTTCCGTCACACGCTTGAGGCATTCGGCCAATCACAACACACTGGATAGCTGGCCATTCAGAGCACATTTCGCTTTTCAGACCGATGAGCTTTGTAAAAAACGAGTTTCAGAAGGCGGGGCATAGAGGAGAAACAGTAATGTACAGTATGTGGAAAATAATGTGTGTTTTTTTTTTTACCTTAACGTTTCATAACACCATTACACTACATCATATGACCCCTTTAATATATTTTAAAATGCAATTTATTCCTGTGTTGGCAAAACCAAATTTTCAGCAGCCATTACTCCAATGTTATTTGGTGAATATAAAGGAAAATGGAAATAAAATGCATTTATTTGAAATGTAAATATTTTGTAATATTATAAGTCTTTTACTGCTAAATAAAAGTTTTTATTTTCCAGTTTGTTTTTGCACAAAGCAGAAAGAAAGCAGAAATACCGTTGCATCTATAAGAAATGCAAAAAAGTGAGTTTCATACCTGAAGAAATCAGTTTTTTTTATATATATATATATAAATTGGTTGAACGAATAGTTCACTGACTTACTCACAAGACAGTCACTTGATTTGCTCATAAATGAATCAGTGTTTTTTAACAAATTAGTTAAATGATTCACTAACTCGATCTTCATCACTTGTTGACTCCTAGTGTATGATGAACCCGCAGAAAAGTCAGAGCGTTTTTATTAAACTTAAGGATCCAAACGAACTGTTGTATAAAATACAATAATAATTTATATGGAAAAGAGGCCTGTTTCGTTTGAAAAGAATAATGATATAATATAAATACATTCGGGGCAGTATTATTTCAGCACAAGTAGTACTTTATTAAACTGGTTAATAATGGTTGGTGCGTGAATAAAACAGGTTATCTGCACTGATCTAAATGAGGTAGCCGATGAATGTAGTGAATTTGACCCTCTGTATTTCTCTTTGTCTGTAAATCTCTCTATGAACTGTTCAAATCATTTGCCTGAGCGCAATGAGTTTTTAAGAGGATTTTGATGTCGGGCAGCGGGACTATATTATTTATTCAAGAGGCTATATGCTTGCGCACAGATGAGTCATTTAAATGTGCCATCATTTGTGATATTGTCTCTCACTCAGGGGTTAATGGACGACGCCGCGTATGCCGAGATTGTGACGGCTAAACCGTATAGTGTCTCTATTGTTGACCTTATTATAGGAACATTATGGTGCACTTTGACCATCTCTAATATTTTAATAGGTTTGATCCTTCGGCTCTCGGTAAAGTCTGTGTGTTTGTCTGAAAGGTCTAATTTCACAGGAAATATTCAGTCCAACCTTCTGTAAAATAATTGAGAAGTCAGTCAGCAGCTCTGGTTGCAGAACGATCTATTGTATTGCACCATCAGAGACACATTTTAAATGAATCTGTCTCGTTCATGACTGACAGTTAATTCTTTAATTACACAATGCTTTAGAAGCAACAATCAACATCATTCTGGGAAGTTGCTATGGTTGGATGGGGCCTGACAAGACAAGAAATAAAAATGCTGGGCAACTTGCATTGTGTTGGTTTTTAGTCAAATCACTTTCTTTTTTATAAGATGTACTTAAAGATTTCTAGAGGAAGGATGAACCAATTTGAGTCATTCTGTGCTCTCTCTTAAGAGACAAAAGACAGCAATTGAGAGTTCTAATGAAAGTATTGATCAGGGGCCCGTCTCAAGCTATTGAGGTTGGTTGGTTTGTTAAGTACATAATTGCAGCTCTTGGTTTTTTGTTTCAGAGCATCTTAATGGCTCTATATTGTGTAGTCATGTTAAACACAGGCCCATGGTTCTCTGCTGATATCCCTACTGAGTCTATATCTGGCTATGTTCAAGTTACATCAGTATATGCATCAGTGCGCTGTCAGTTCATTTCAGGCTGATTCATAATAGTATGTTTTCTTTATGTCTGTTGTCCATTTTCCTTGCCAGCTGTTAATGTGTGGTGGGTTGAAACCAATATATGTTTTAGTAAATGTTCTGTGCATTGTAAAAAATTAATTGGTGAGAAAAACAAAATCAAGACAAAACATTAAAATGGTATTTTAATTTTAAAGATTCAAAGTACCGGTAATTGAATCAAAGTAAATATTATTATATGTGTTACTAAAAAGCTTCATATACAGTACTGGATAAAATGTGATCTCTTTTAGGGTCACATGGCCATGGATTGGATATTTATTAGTTGTAGGGCTAGATATGAAAGCGGCCCAAACTGGATTTTAAAAGATTGGATTTATATGTTCACACTGCTCAAATCTAATCTATAATCTAATCTATAATCTATGTCACATGCAAAAAAATAATTGGATTTGGGCCACAACTAGACTGAATCCGACCTAATAATGGAGAAGATAGAGACCATTTTGCTAGCTAGAGCCATTTGGATGTGAGAGAATATAACTTTCTTACAGAATGAGAAGTGCTTTCACTTCACTCACATAGAAGCAGTCACAGTCAGGCTGTCAATGTGTGGCTGTCTGTGGCTATTTGACATGTGTGTCTGAGATAGATTGTACTCAGAGAATTTTATCCATAATGGCCAACCGGTCACTCAGAAATGAGCTGTGAATACTGACGGCGAGACTCTCGAGTCTGCCCTCTCATAGCAGACATATAAGTTTTGAACAAGTCAGATGTAGGGTTGGGAAATGTGAAACTTCTTCCATTAACAGTTCTCACACATGCATTAGTTCACAGTCTATCATGCAGTAATTTGCAGAGATTCTTGCACTAATTATTTTGCAGAGCTGCAATACTGAACTGAATTAACAGCGCGAAAAAGATATTGCGTCGTGTAGTTCAGTTGCCGAACAAATTAGTTTTAGTGAATCAAAAAATATGCAGCACAGCTACTCATTTCTAGTTCTTTTAACAAAATAAAACAAAAACACAGGTCATCAGTGTAGTTACTAACTGACAGTTAATTTGACAATGTGTGCATTAGGGTATCTTGCAAAATTGACAACTTATCAGAAACATTCATCAAAAAACACTGTTTTAATGGGTGTTGATGGAGCTGAATGATAGTTTGATTTTAAAATATATTTGAGATTAATTACATATGGAAATACGGCTATGTTAGACTATAGTTTTAATTACACCCCTTTTTTGCAGGACAGTACAGAATAAACATACATTTTATGTGAGAGGTTCTACGGAGCATGTATAAATGTCACATTTTCACGTTTTCACAAAAATAGTAAGCAGCCCAACTGTTTTCAACATTGATAATAATGAGAAATGTTTCTTAAGCATCAAATCAGCATATTAGAATGGTTTCTGAAGGATCATGTAGCACTGAAGACGTAGTGGTTGAAAATGTATCAAAGGAAATGTCTCCAGTTTGCCATCATAGGGATACAGAAATAAAGCCTCTTCATCAGCATAATGGTTCCATGAAGAACCTTCAACATCCATGGAACCTTTTCATTCCACTAAGAGACTTCGTTCAAAAACATTCAAACCTTTTACAGCCCCCAAACTTTGAATTGTGGTGTATATATTTATTAAAAGTAGAAACAAAAAAATTCTTCATCTCTTTTCATATTCCTCAACCCTCTCAGATCTTTGTGGATGTGTGGTACTTTGATGCATGTGCTTCTTAATCCACTCCATCCAGAGCTGTCTCTCTGTGTCGACGCATAAGATTAATCCGAGGCTTTGGTTTGAGCTACAAAGAGCTGTCAGAAGAATAACAGTAATTCTTTATCCAGACATGTGTACCTATGGTTCTGTGTTATTCTGGAATCTACAAGCAGATGGCCTTGCATCTAAGAAAGATTTTTTGTTTCTTGGTGGGGGAGGCACAAGGCTCAGTGATGAAACGACTAGTGGAAATCTCTCCCGAGAGTTTGTACGGATCGCATATCAGTGTGACAGACAGAGTAAACAGCAGTTTCAGCTGTGATTGATGCTGTTGTGAAAGATGTTAGACCCACTGATACACATGTTGTAGATTGCAGGGCCAAAAGTGACTGAACAGGCGCTTACAGACACTTATTTTGTAAAATCAACAAGTCCTTAGAGACCCGATGGCAAGTAAAGTGCACAAACACGCACACATCTTCTGAGGCGCGTCTAAACTGTGCTGTTCACACTCTCAGCCGTTCCACATGGAAAGTGACAGGCTTGCAAGGAGGGAGGGTTTTGTAATTGAATCGAAATGACAGATCGCTGGAGAAGCGAAGGTCGAAAGGACCCAAAAGCCTGTGTAAGGTTCTGGAGTAAATGAATGTGAGAGAAGAGGTTTGAAAGGCTGTGTCAGTGTTTGGGATTGACAGCGGTGTTTACTAGCCGGTGTGTCTGTGAAATTGCCCTGTACACACAATAACAGACAAGAACAGATCGAATGCTGTCATATGAATGAGCAACCAAAGTCAATCCTCTTCTCTTGATAGCCTCGTGTAATAGCTGTAACCATAGTGACAGATAATGATAGTAAATCTCAAGACTTTGAATTGCATCTTTTTTTTTTTCTTCTAAGCTTTCTAGCAGTTGATCCTCTTTAAGAAGCAGTGTGTGGTCAAAAACTCTTATTGTAAATTAAGTAATGATAGTGTGAATGTATGAACACTGACAGACGCCTTTTTGTCATTTACAGATGTTCATGCAGCTTACATTTAACCACATTCCCTCTTTAAATGCAGTTTTGACTGTTAGAAATTGGTCACGAGGTAGTAACTTGAATATAGAATGCATGTGTCTTTTTTTCATAACTGAATTGTGTATAAATGTTAACTCCAAGCAGGACTGACAACCATATTGTACTTCTATATGGGCATAGCCGAAAACAGTAACTGCACTTTCTTGTAATGGAGTACATAATGAACACTTTATGCATGCAGTGCTATGAGAAGCTGTCTGCCATTGTTGCTGATCCAGAGCCTGTGCTTTAAAAATAGCCATGTGTTTACTCAGCCCCACAGGCCAGCATTCTCCATTAGCGCTGATTTACACACGAGAACTGCTTATTCTCTCCAAACATATATTTAATGAGTACAGCATCGCTTGCCAGATTGGCAGAATGGGTGCCAGCCCTTTTAACTGCTTGATGGATAGCAATAACATTTAAGTCATAGAAAGTTGGGACAGTACATTTGTTTTAAAGGTGCATTCAGAATTTGTTTAATTTTTTTTATTTGATCATAGTAGTACTTTTGACTACTCTTTAAGATTGCATAAGCCAGATCTATTTTGTATTCTCTGTAACCCTATTCTCACCAGACCCTTTCGCTTGCTGAATAAATTCATTGTGATTTGACTGTGAATAGTGTGTTTCTACTGGTGTTGACTGTGTGTGATGTTTCATCCACAACACTAGGTGTCATTCCAGTTTGGCTGCCAAATCAGCACAACATGTACAAAAATTATTAAATGCATCTTTAATCAGGTGACCAATAGCTTATAATTTACGGCAAGCGCTGTTGCTGGTTAGAGACTATATACACGTAGCAATATAATATACAGTATATATAATTTATGGAAACATTCTCTCCAGTGAGCATTTATAGGACTGAAAGTTGTATAATTTTGGTTGTATATTTTCCAGAATAACAATGAATGTATTAAATGCACATATCAGTTTAAAACATAAACTACCGGTAAAAGCTTATGACCACCAGAGCAATGAATGTAATATATTTTAAATTGCATTTCATTAGTGGAATATCAAAGCTGAATTTTCAGCAGTAGTTACTCCAGTCTTCAGTGTCACATGATCCTTCAGAAATCAATGTTGAAAACAGTTGCTTAATATTTTTGTTTAAAGTTTTTTCGTTCAATGCAATTTTCAATCTTTAATTTTATGTTCTTACATGTCATACATCATACACCATCTACAACCCACACCATACTTCTTACAGTACATGTCGAAAGAAACTCAAGGCAATCTGCTCTCGGTAGGAGATGATCTCTGATGTTGGAGCCAGAGAGAGTGAGTTGAGCTCTTATTGAGCACTCTGAAATGACAGAGTTGTAGTCGCACGCTGAGACTGATGTTGAGGTGAGAGCACTTGTGAGATGTGGAGACACAGACTGTCTTTCCATAGCTGAGGTGGTAATTAATATCAGGGTCTGGGGAGTGTGTTCTGGTGTTTCATTAAGAGCTTCAAACTCTGTCGTGATTACTGGCTGCCCTGTCTGAATGGAGGTCCCTTTATGAAGTGAAGGACCAGAGAGCTTTTCTGCTTATTAATGGAGAGCATCTGAGATCTGTATTGAGCTGCTGTTTCTGAGAGCACTGCACAGGGGAGCATTTGTGCAGTCCCTATAGCTCTCATGAAACAGCCTCTTTTGCCTGACCTCACAGCTAGACAAACTACTTTATTAGGCAAACCTGGGCTGACTAATGGTTTCAGTGGACCTGTGGACCCCTGAGTCTAAACACAAGTGGGCTGATGAGTCAGTAAATGTAGAACTGACTTTATAACGCAAGCTGTGGACAAGAGAATTGGTACATGACATACTTCACTGAGATAGTATGTATTTAGGATAGTAAAGATACTAATTCTGATTAATTCACATGTCATTCAATCACTCTGATTCACATGATGTCAATCAAATGTTTTTTTTGCACATAATGTGCACCAGTGGCGATTAATTTAAAAGATTTGTGGCTATGAATCATAAAGTGAACTCTGCCCTTTTCACACTCCCTTTTACAATGATGCATGACATCAAACAGCGTGAGTCATACAGTACGAAACTCTGCTTTAACATAACCTCACACTTACTGTGATTCAAAGCATATACTGAATGTGTTATTATTTGGATAGTATGATCATTTTGTACAGTGATTTCTGTTTAATGAAAGCCATGAGACACACAGGAGGATATAAAGAGTCCATTGAGATGGTCTATAAAAATTAAGCAGATGACCATTTTCAGTGCAAAGACACTTATCACCTAATGAACACCAGAAGTGTGTAGTGTGTCCTGACTGCATCTGTCCCACTATAATGAATGATGAATGCCACCGAATTAAATCGACGCCGACTTGCAGAGTGGAAACACAAGAAATTAATTAGCCCTTTTTGCGAAGTCTGTTGCAGTAAATAATTTATAAACATTGATCTGAACACCAGGGATGCGCTGCATTCAGAATTGAATCAGACTGCTTTTTAAATTCCAATTGAATTCCAAAATTTGAATTGAGGTTGAGGCAACAAACAGGATGCACAATTGCAATGAAGTAGAATTCAAATGAACTGAGATTTGAAGACAATTATATTACTGCAGTAAGTGGAATTTCTGAACACACACACACACGTATGAATGTTGTTTTTTTAAATGATTATTTTTAGTGCTTTTTAGTGCTTTCTCTTTAAAAAAAAAACTATAATTATGCTGCATTGGTGCTATGATTTAAAAAAAAAAATTATCATATCTATTCTGCATATAGTGATTTTTTTTTCCTAGTCTTACATAGGGCCTCACAAACAGACTTTGAGCAAGAGAACGATAACCTAAAAGAACACTGCTGAATCCTATAAAATCTGAACAGGTTTGCCAAGTCATACATTTCCAACTAAGAAGATTTAAATAGGGATCTCATTACCCTGTGCATCGTCTGATTCATGCAGCACATAGCCACACATTTGCACACACAGGCTTTCCAGGTCATGAACCTCCACGTCCTCTGTCTTTCTGCGTATCCACAAATACTCTCAGCTGTCAGCTAATTTACAATGCTTTATGCTGCAGAATTGTATACAGTCAACAAATGCAGTTTGTTCATCTCAGAACATCACAGTTGTGTAAGGCTGTTGTTTTGTGGTTATGTTGTGCGAACTGAGAATGCTTAGATATTTGAATGTACATTTTCCCCCATGCCCTCATTAAAGAAGAATAAGACTGATTTCATGAGACTTGAGAGAGAGCAGGGAGAAAGAGATAAAAGACAGAGATGGAAGATAAAGTGAGCCACAAGCAGCCATAAACAGCTTGACAAAGCATGAAATATGCATCCCAGATGAACGCAGACATCCTAAGGCATGAACTTCAGTACCCTCTCATCCTCAGCACATTTCCACGAGTGGGTTCGGTGTGTGCCCCCCCCCCCCCTCGTTCTTTTTGGCTGAGTGAATTCTGCATTGTTTTTCAGTTGTTTCTGGATTATTATGTGCGTGCTGATCTGATTATAGCAAAGATAGGTCAGCTTACATAATGGCACAGCTCGCTAGATAAAAAAGAACTTCTCCTTCACGTATCACACACTCAACATACAGAATACATCATACACATCCGTAAGAAAGACAGGATTTCCAGTCTGATGCGACAGATAGAAAGTATAGCATTTGATGTGAATAATCTTTGAAAACCAGACGTAGATGGTCACTCCAGAAACACTTAATTCATCGGGAGCCGTAAAGCTGATTCTCTTTCTACGATTTCTCAGTCCTTCACTCTCAGATCTTTCTTTTCTCTCTTTCTGTCATGTGATAAAAGTATCTCTGCCATGTTCTTGCAGGCAGATGCATGAGTGAGACCCCCTACCGATCTCTTAACACACAACCTCCAGATCACTAAATTTCCATCATTTCCCAACTATTCATCCTATCTGTCTTTATAGCTTTTGAAGAAATAACTCAATTTTATTTATTATATTGACATGTTAGTGATGGAAATAAGGCTGATATAGGCTCACTTTCGGTTGTGTATTCTTTCTGTCTTTATCGCTTTTCCTTTTCCTTACAATCCTTTTCAAGTGTTTATCATCTAAAGCAGTATTTCCCAGCCTTTTTAAACGTATTTACTCCTGGAGCGCCTTTCTTGAAATATATTGCTGTAAACACAATATAGTAGCCTTTTCATTAATAGTGGCTATTATTCTGCTTTCAAGCAATCAATATTTTTGGTGAAAAACAAACTCGCAAAGCCGCTTTCTCACTCTCTTTAATGAGACATGCAGCTGATCTTATTTGTCTGAGCATTCACCTTCATTTTGACATTTCTGGGGAGAAACCATGCAGAAAACATTTCTCAGAGAAAGACCTAAAGGCGAATTTATCTATACATCCAATCCAAATGGCATATTTAACAAAAGTCATTTGCAGTTTTTGTAAATACCATTGAAATGTGAAATGTCACACAGGAGCGATTACATTGTCATTTGTATAATTTTTTTACATAAACATAAAACTAAATGCATACAGCTTTGGGAATAGTGGTTATAGATTGGTCTGGTAATCAAAACTTTTTAGGCTTAAATACTGACTCCTGAGTACATTTGGCAGTGCGCTTTAACCATATTTTAAAGGCAATATAAATCAATTATGAAATACATATAAAAATGTCCTACTTGCAGCCAGTGGGTCAAAAAAACTAAACAAAAAAAACTCAGTTCAGATGATTGCATTAATATAAATTTAAACAAACTATAATGGATTTTCATTAAATTTCAGTTAAAATGCAATTAAATATACAGAAAATTACATTCAGTTTCCACTTACACTGTTTTAATGTTTACTATTTCTAAAATAAGTGCTCTTTTTAAAACTATAATGAAGTTTACTTCTTTTTCACAAGAGTAGGTCAAAAGTTTGCTTGGTCCTCACTTTTTTTCTGAAACAGGGAAACAGCATCATCCTGATCCTATTCAGTCCAGCTTCTTACAGAGGTGCCGGGCAAATGCAACCATAATAGGCCAAACATGACCTCATGACCATCAGCTCAGTCATCCAGTCAGATTAGCTTCTCTAGGAACAACAGCACAGCCGCAGGGAACTCGTACCCTCACTACGACAACACGAGAGATGGACCTTACGCATAATACAGAGACCTGAAAACAGGAAATTCACTCTGATGTCACTCTAACCAGCTTTGAGCTTATGCACACACACACACACACACACAAACAAAACAACGCACTGCAGTCTAGGGACTCTTGCTAGTTCAAGTCATACATACCTAATTAAAACAAGGAGGCAGCCAATTAGGCAAGAGACCTGATGACAGAATTAGCATTTCAAAGAGAAGAGGAACGAGGGGATGAAAGTGAGGGAGAAGAAGAGATAAAAAAGGTCAAAAGAAGGAAGCAAAGAAAACAAATATTGGGGGAGAGATATGAATGGGGTTTAGAGCAGACGTCTAGTATGACTTCCTCGTTGCTCTGATCTTGTGTCTCATGTGGTGCAGAACCCAGCAGGGTCTTAGCACCATTATTTAAAGAAGAGTGCTCAACACGCTCCACTTCTGAAGGGCGGAGGACGGCCGCTTCTCCAGCCGCATACTAAAACATCAGTTCACAGAGACACACTTGAGAGGCTGAGGCTGCGAAGGGTTGAAATGAAGCGAGAGCTTCCTAAGATCTCTGAGGCAGAAAATTAAACAGATGGCAAAAACACAAACAGAGGGCCTGTTTTTTTCCCAGCGGTTTTCTCTTTCTTGTTAGTGGAACTGTTTTTCTCTCTAAAATCATATTATCTTTCATTTAGGATCTGTACAGTCTTTTCTTCCTCTTTATCAGTGTCTATATTGTTGTGTAGCTCCTTCTGCTGAATTAAAAGTGTTGGAAGAAGAATACTAGTGTCAGACCAGTTTGGAGTGCTCATTTACTCTCGCAAATATGCAGGGCTGGATTTGGAGAGCAAGTTCAAAGTCAAAGTCAACTTTACTGTCATTTTTAGCACATGGCAATGGATAAAAAAAGGAAACCGCTTCTTTACATGGGAGACTCACAGATAATACAGACAATAATGCAACAATGTGCACAGAGTAAAACAGAATTGAAAATGAGTAGGCAATGTATAAATTGTAGCAGCAGTTGTATATGAGTCGTTAGGGTATATATATATATATATATATATATATATATAGTTATTATTGTTATTAAGTGAATATAATATATACAGTTTTGCATAAAGTGTTTACACTCATAGTTTGGTCTCATCTTGTGACATCACATCCTATTTTTGTTTTGTATATATGCCTTGGGTCTGTGTTGCAATCATATTTTGGTCAAACAGCACCAGAGTTTATTTGGAAGAGGCTGACTTTTTCAGGGGTTCTCAGTCCACTTGATTGTTGCCCTCCAAGGTTCGGTTACCAGCATTCACACTTACTCAAAACGAACTGCACTAACAGAGCAACCACACCAGGGTTCATTTTAATTTAACCAAACCTGTGAACACGCCCTTAGTCTGTAGTAGTGTACTGCTGCTTTCTGACTGCATAGAACCATACTGGAGAACCAGTTGTCTGTTACACCCCTCTGCTGCCTCATATGTATTGTGCTTTTTCGTGCTGGGTTCTGGGAACTTAGAATGGGAGATATGAACTGTGTGTATGAAGGTTTTAGATCCTGTTGCTGTCTGTTCGCACCAGGTTTGATATCTGAACATTCATAGCCACTGTCAGTTAATTAAGATTTGACAGATGAACTCTCAACTCGATTGGGCTTGTTTATTAAAAACCGCTGCATGCAGAATTGTGATAAGATTTTCTGGTGTTATAGAAGCTCTCATGTTTGATATTTACTTTAGTGGCTGCCACTGTGGTTACAGAATGTTATTCATGGCTATCTCAAGAATAGGAAAGGGGGTTACTTCAGTATTCGATAAGCTTGGGTCTGCGTTTATAATTTGAGAGTCTGTAGTTAATCAACATTAACCAATAGGTCTGAGAAAAAATCTGCAAATTCTTTTAGGAACTCTGTATACAGCCCTGGCAGTCTATTCACAGTAGCCAGAGCAGGAGACAGGAGAGATTTATTTTGCGTATCTAACAGTGTAACACTGAGCAGAAGTATTTTTAATGAGTTAAACCTGTATCCTGTTTTCTGGGTAATATTGAGAATATCACTTTATATTGTTGCTTGACCAGTCTGACGAGGCTCATGCTTATAGCAGTAGTTTGGTGGAGTAGACTCATTTAGACCAATATAATCATTTGGTTTGAGCCAGGTTTCAGTCAAGCAGAGTACATCAAAACTATTATCTATGGTCAATTCTCTTATCATTTACTCACACTCATGTCCATTCAAACCTGTAGAGCTTTAATCTCTCAGGGTTTTTTATTTTTATTTTATTTTATTTATTTTTTTTACATACAGTTTGAAATATCCTCTCTTGTGTTTTCAGAGGAAAAAGTAAGTCATACGACAGCTTGAGGGTGAGTGGATGATGACAAGATTTTCCATATTTTGGTACCACCCCTATACAAAATACACATAATTGTAAAATATATATGATGTTCATATGAGATAAAATAAGCTATATCTACAACATAAAGCATACAGTATGTATGTAAGTCACTGGGTATATTTTTAGCAATAGCCAAAAAACATTGTATGGCTCAAAATTATATAAAGAATTTTTTTTATGGCAAATATCATTAGGATATTGAGTAAAAATCATGTTATATGAAGATATTTTGTAAATTTCCTACCGTAAATATATCAAAACTTAACTTTTGGTAATATGCATTGCTATATTGTAAAGCATTAAAAATTCACAACAGTGTAAAATATATGACATTATGTTTAAGTTGCAATTAGTGCTTTCAACTTGATTAATTGCAATTAATCAGATCCAAAATAAAAGTTTGTGTTTACATAATATGTGTGTGTGTGTGTGTGTGTGTGTGTGTGTGTGTGTGTGTGTGTGTGTGTGTGTGTGTGTGTGTGTGTGTGTGTGTGTGTTGTGTGTGTGTGTGTGTGTGTGTGTCTACTGTGTATATTTATATGCATATATACAGTAAATACACACATGCAGGTATATATTTAAGAATTATATGTTATATATTTTTATGTATAATACAAATCATATATTAATATGTATATATTTATTATGTATATATTTCATTTCATATATCTCTATATTTCTAAATATGTAAATATTTCATAAATACATTAATATATGTGTGTGCATTTATATGTAAACACAAGCTTTTATTCTGGATGTGATTAATCACGATCGATCAATTTGACAGCACTCGTTGAAATACATTTACATTATTGTTTATGGTGTAAGTTTATAGTTTTACAGGCATATTTTTGTCATTTTGTATCTTAATATATTGTTTTCATTGACTAAAATGTTTAATCGAGAATAAAATATACTACAATTAATTAATATGCCATTATGAAATTTGCACAAATGCTTAATATGGGAAACCCACTCCTTACACATGAAGTATGCATGAAATGGTGCAGAAGAAAGGAAACTGACGGGGGAGGAAGAACAGAGGAGAGGAGAAGACAAAAGAGGGAGAAAGACAGAAAGAAAGAATCTCATTGTCTTGTGATCAGCGGCAGCTTGTCAAAGACTCCCCTGCCGACACTGCGCTTTAATGATTAATGATTTGATCTATGATCTATCATTTATTTCCAAAGCAATGCCTTTAATCGACTGCTTCTTATGAACACGGATGGCTTATGATCATTATTTCAGCAAGTCACAACCTCTCAGTCTCCTGACTCTCACTCTTATTCTCCTTACACGTTTAGATTTTGGCCATGTTCTGTAGAAGCCTTACTAGTGATGTTTGCTAAGACAAGTATTGCTTAATATTACAGTTAGGACTTTGAGTAGTTGTTCAACTTTTGTATGTTATGGATTCCTGCTGGAGTGACCTGGTCTATATCTATGGACTAGAGACTTCTTCTGTTTTGGCCTCTAAGTAAAAATAAGTTCACTCAAAAGAATGCAGAGTTCATTTGGAAGTGGAATGAACATACAGTCCAGCTGTATGTTAGATTTTTGATGGAGATGTGCTACTCTAGTGGACATCAGCTGGTCTTTCCTGTCAGATGATGTGTTATGGAGACTGTATTTGGGATAATTAGCACCGTCCCAGGTGAGCCTGATGGCTGGTGTGACCTGAGGCGCCACACTCACTCGTAGTGGTTGCAGGCGGGTAGTAGACAGAGAATGATCAAAGTTTATTCATCCAGGCACCCAGGCCACCACACCATCTGTCTCTCTTGGGAAACAATAGAAGCCAGTGTGATATAATCAATTATTCTTTCACAACTCACAGCATTCATCCTCTGTGTATTCTTTGGTTCCCACTTTTTATTGTTAGACAAAATTAGTTCAGATCAGTCCAAACCAGAGAAATCAATTTAATTCTTCACAAAAAAAAAGTTGTTGGTGTTTGCTTAGTGCATATATTTGTACGTTTTTCCTGCATTGTAGGCGCCAGACAATGACAAAAGACAAAGTGAAAACTTAAAAATACCAAAAAGGCACACATTTTTGTAAAGTTTTGGTGTAAAACTAAAGGGATTGGATAGTGCAACCAAAAAAAAAAAAAAAAAAAAAAGAAAAAAGAAAAAATTCTGTCTCATTCTTATTTTAGTATTATTCATTTATTTATTTTTAGATAAATCTGTTTTCATATAAATTCTAGTTTTTTGGTGCTTTTTAAATGTTATCATTTTTAAATATTCTATATAATAATTTAGGATTAATTCAGTACTTAAACTTATTTAATTCTGTAGCCAAAGCAACATTTCTAATTTGTAATATATATATATATATATATATATATATATATATGTATGTATAATAGAGTTATATCAGTTACCAGAAACAACTGTATTGGTTTTAGTTTAAGAAGCACATTTTGCAAAACAGTGTTGATATATGAAAGCACCAAAACGAACACACCCATGTCCCAAAAGGACCTCGCCCCTATTTTGATATCTCCACCTCACATGTACATACACAACCATGGCAAAGATGATCAAGGGAACAAGCAAAGATGACACACAAGCATATAAAAAAAAAAGCCAACACAGATAAGTTGTGTGAACCTATCACCTATCATAACCTGTCAAGAAGAAACAAAGCAACCTCAGCGTCCGATTCCGATCTATTGCCTGATCGTAACCCTTATTTTTCTAAAATATTGTCCTATTTTTTATTAGTCATCTCTTTCTATCTATAATCGATCTGCTAATATCTGTCCTGTGCACTCAAATTGAGCGCTCTCTTCTCTCTGTCATTACTAGACACGCCTCCTTACTGCTGATTGGTTAAGTGTGTTTTGGGACAAGGTCTAACACTGCGGTCAAAAGCGTTTTTAAAATATTGCTTAGTGCACCTTTAACATCAATCTTCATGTTGTCCCAAAACTGTGGTAAACAGATGATATTTTGACAATAAATATCTATAATATTTATTTATTATTAAATAAATAAATAAATAATCCCCATACTATTAAAATCAGTTTTCTGTTTTGTTTGGTTACCAATATTCTAAAGTATATCTTCTCTTGCGGTCCACAAAAGAAAGTCTGGAACAATGTAAGCATGAATAAATGATAGTATTATATTTTTGGGTGAACTATCCCTTTAAGAGAAATAAAATATTAGCTTAAGCTAAAATTATAGACATCAATGAGAAAATGTATGTGTGTGCGTTTTGAGAAAAATCCCTGCTTAACAGAAGAGTGTTGCAGTCAGAGATAGATCAGTATGAACATGTAGAGGGAAGCTGGGGTCCTGGACCTGAATGAAAGAGAGAGCCAGAATTGGAGAGAGAGAGAGCATTAGAGTGCGATATGGGGAGTTATTCTCAGTGATAAATCAAATAGATGTTCTTGTGAATGTGACCAGAGGATTGAGTGCTCTTTAATATCCAAACCTGCTTTTGGAAGCCCTCCAGATAGGTGCTCTGTGCCCCCTCACACAAACTCTCACAATGAGCAGTGCCTCATGAATACACGTATGTACTGTACACCTGCATATGTGCACAGCGTTGTGTCACTCAGCCACCGCATGAGCAAGAGTGTGGGCTTGGATAACGACAGTAAACCATACAGATGCACAGCTACAAATCCTGCACTCTTAGTTTATTCAAGTTCATTACCAGTCTCTACAGAAGTTGTCACTATATCTGAGAAACTGAAATTTAGCTGAAAGAGGCCGTGTCATTCTAATAAGAGGTTTTAGCTTCACTCTTGATGTCATGAGGCTAAGATAATCATAAATGATTAAATTAATAAATCAGTTTGATTTCATAAAATTATTTTTAAAGTAAAAGTCAGCATTTTGAAGCTCTAAAATATCAACTGTAAAGAAAAAACAAAGCTTGAAGCCAAAGACACACAGCCAGTGGAGATTAAAAAAGTCTGTAATACTTGGAAAAGCTATCCATAAGCATTCTCAATCATCTAAATGACACATTGTAATGAATTAAACCTTAATATTCATCCGGAAGAAGAAGGCGGGAACCGGCGGACAATCAAACAAAGACTTTAATTACAAAATAAACACAAAACAGCGCACCAGCCCTCACAGACGACTGGTGCGCTCAAATAGAAACCAAAACCCAACTAAAAGCCCAGGTCTGGTCCTCTCTCGTCCTTCACTGTCGTCGCTCCAGACTTGGCTGGCGCAGGACTCCCCAAAAGTATGCCATGTGAAATCTAGATTGTAGATTGTTGTTGAGTCAATCACCGGTTTCAAACTTTAAAGGGATAGTTCACCAAAAAATAATTCTGTCATTGTTTACTCACCTTCATGTCTTCTGCATTTCTTCAGTCAAACTTTCAGATATTTTAAGAAATCTTTTGGCCTGTGGCGCTTTTGGTTTAGATAATTCTGTCATGTTTTGATGTTTTACCAGCCTCCTTCATTTTATAGTAACGTTTGTGATGTTTGTCATGTAAAGTCACTTTCCAGACAGTGCTCTTACTCTAATAAATATTGATCTAATTTAAACTCAAAATGAAATTTTACAAATACAAATATACAAACTTTTATTGGTCAACCAGTACATTTGGCAATACAGTAAATAAGGCAAATTTGCCTTCTTTTTTTATCATCTGCATTGGCCACTTATTTTTACAGTGCTCTTCTCACAGATGCACAGGAACACTGTCTTCATAAGTTTATGATCTTTAACAGTTCTTTCTTTATCAAATATGTCTTTATGCTATCATGTCTTTGAATATCTAATAAACATTTATTGCTATCTTGAAATTGGCCACCTTGCACCATATCAGCACTAACATTAGAAACATTTTGGTTACGTATATAACCCTTGTTCCCTAAAGGAGGGAACAGAGATGTCACGTCGGTAATGGCCGATGAATTGTGATCTAGCTTAGAGAGACCAATCCACATTGAGTGTAAACTAAACAAGCCAATGCACATCGGCATGCAATGATTGCATCCATCTGCCACATTGGGCACGTACTGTAGCTGGGCCAGGGCCTCAGGATTATCTGGGAGTCAGCGGGCCCAAACTCTAAGCATGATTCATTGACCGCAAATGCATGCAGGTCCCCTACCCTCTTAATGGAGGTCATTGATAGAAACTTCAGCTCAACTGACTACAAAGGCTCAAATGGGCCCTGCTATAGTGTTTTGAGCACTAGAGACAGGTCCCAAGAGGGTATAGAGAGGGGATCATGGTAAGCAGCAATCGCAGCAACATAGACTTTAAGGGTGGAGGGCAGCAACTCTGAGATGGTTTTCTTCCCGCAATGAGAACATGACTCATCCACGAACTTCACCTCAGCATGCTTAATACCCACACACATGAGGCAGTGATCATGACCATCACCCGATCCCAGGTAACGACCGCTTCCAGAAATGCATGGGTGACATGTTGTCTGTAGCAAGACGAAATGTTGAGTTTGCAATGTCATCTTTAAAAAGACGCACCTGTGAAATCTATTTTAGGGAAAAAGCACTTTTAGCATGCTAATTATTTAATTTTCATCGTTTTTGAAAGAAGTCCTGCTATGAGAAATTTACTTCAGAAGAACAGTGCAATTTGACACGGCTTTATTCAGCAGAGAAGATAATTTATGTAATTTATTCTACATTAGTTAACGTGTTATTTTTTACATAAACCTTTACATATTTTACAAGTTGGGCTTTTCCTGAACATCTTGCCAAATGTATTGTTTAACTTTTCTTAAGCTTTTTTGTTATTCAGATATGAATAAGAAAAAGACAATAACAATATATTACATTGTGTCAACATTATGTCGACTGTGATTGTTATTGTTCTTATCAGCCCTACCAAAATCTACATTTATGCATATGAAATCCTACATACAATTACACATCTACTAGTTTTCTCACAAATGTCAAAAAAAGAAAAGAAAAATCTTTTCAGCTAGCAGCGGTCTTTAAAAAAACATCATTTCCACGCACTGCATTTAAACTTTTGAGAGCTGAATCTTTCATGCTTAAATCCACAGTGTGCTCTGCTGCTGGAATGTATCCAATGGAAATAGCCAGATGGAATAAAACCACACACACACACACACGCAAAGACCTCCACACGGTGATCTGAATGTGTAATAAAATGTTTAATTCATGACCACTATAAACACATGTCCTTGTACAGCAATCGAAATCCACGGGGGATCGCTAACAAACGTCTTTGCTCAGTCGGTAGGCCGTTTGTAATTGCATTCTGAGTGTGTGTGTTTGCGTACTGTACGCTCCAGACATCCTGTACGCCTCACATCTGTGGGTCTCTCGTCGCTCCTGTGGTTCTTAACCCTGCCAACTAGTTGGGTGAGCTATTGTATCATTTTTTATCCCTGTCTTACCTCGCTCTCGCTGGCATGTTCCCCAGAGTCCTGGCACTATGATGGAGACACTAGACTTGCATTAAGGAGCTATGTTTGTTTGTGCGTGTGCAGGCCCAACAAATCTCTACCTCGCACACTTGTCCACTGTGTCCCACCGCCCCCCATTCAGGGGGTCTCAGTTAGTTTTTTCCTTCAATATAAGAGCCCAAATATCCTTGTAATCCTCCCTTCTCCTCTACCCAACCTCCCTGGCTGCAGCCTCCTGTAATTGAAAAATGGCAGACGAGGAGATTAAGCGAGGCTTATCCCTCTGAGGTGTGTGTGTTTTATCAGCAAACAGCAATCTCCCCTCCGCCCTCGTCCACAGGAAACTTTCGCCTTCCTTTCTGTACTCCTTCCTTCCTGCCTCTTTACTCTCTCGCTCTCTTTGGCTCTGCAGTGATATGCTGTTTTGTAGTGTAGAGCCTCTGTTAGCACTGATGGCTCTGAATTTAAAATGCTTTTTTTTCTTTCACATACCCACCATCTCATTGGTAAGGCTGAAGTAGCCCTTTATGAACACCAAATCTGAAATGTGTTGTTTTAAACTTTCAGTATATTGTACTAGATATCCAGATCACATCCTTCCAAGTCAGTAGGACATGCCCTCATGGGAAAGTAAAATGTTTTTTAGATGCAAACTTCAAACTCTCAGTGGATGTAGTAGTTTATTTGGATGCTTTTTGTTAACTGTTTTATAAATACTCAGAATTTAGCTAAATTTATTCTATATGTTGCCTACAACATAGTTGGAAATTAGGCATACCCAGACACAAGTTAGTTTGAGTGATTTATTTGAATCACTCACTTAACCAATTAACAATTATTTAACCAATTCATTTAGGAATGAAACACTTCTTGAAGACAAATGCTGGTTCAATGTTGTGACTTTGTTTGGAATTATTTTTCAATGGTGTTGGTGTAAGGGAAATATTAATGTAAGTTTATTAAATGGTTTTGAAAAAAGGGATATCACGCTCGGAATCATTTTGTTGAAATTGCTTAATTTTTGTTATTATTAAAGTGGGCATTATTACAATGATTAGGCCTCCAACTAAAAACATTTGATATAGTGGGTGAAAAACAGGCTCACTAGTAGTTTCTGTCTTTAATGAGACGTCTCAGATTGTATTACACAACTCTGGATATTACTGGGTTCAGCCTCGGAGAAAATGTCCACACAAAGCCAGAGGTTTCCCTATTTAATCTTTTTTTCCCCTCATCTCGAGAAATATCTGCGTCCTATCGAAACCACAAACCGACACAAAACGATGTAGTATACATGCCAGTCCAATATGTGGTGCTGTAATTCTGCCACATGCAGAGATACACCAAAAATGGAGAAGAAGACTTGGTCTATACATATAAACCTTTCACGCAGTATACAAATGGACATGGACCAATACATTTATTAATCTGTGTTAATGTTAGTTCATAAAAAGACAATCATTCAGTGTTTGTTCATGTTTTTGTTGCTGTTACGTGACATAGTGGTGTCTGACTAGGGGCGAGACGTGAGCCGATGGCGTCAGCTTTTCAGAAAGTATACGGTTTTGGTGTCCACACATGAAAACGCAAGGTTGGCATTTTCAGATTTATCCACTCTGGATAAAATATCAGTTTTACTCTCCCAAAACACCAGATCTGTGTGGATGAAATACAGACTTTATGCATATAGAGCTAAACGTGTCTCCATGTGGACTGAGCCTTAGAAAGACCTGAAATATATATATATATATATATATATATATATATATATATATATATATATATATATATATATATGTATATATATATATATATAATTACTACTATTATTATTATTATTATTATTATTATTAATGTTAGATGTTGCTGTACAATGTCAACATGAAATATGTCCCACTAGTGATCATACAGTCATTTGAATGATTCATTCTGCTTTGTAAATTGGATATAATTCGATTAATCATTATTTATTTATCTATTTTTTATTGTTTTTATTGTTTTCTTTTCTATTTTATTGTAAGTCATGCTTTTTAAAAGTAAGGCTATTAACAAAACCACACAGTTTTGTGAAAGCTAAAACATAATTAATCTCTTGTTCTATGCAGTATTCAAGGGGAATAATTTCATGCTTTTGGGGAGTTTTAATTTCACTATTGTCACTTTTCGCTTTCTTTCTGGGGCTTTAAGGGAAAAATTTAAGCTTTTTGGGGGGGGGGATTGTTTGATTTATGTATGTATGTATCTATGTATGTATGTATGTATTTATTTGTAAAAACCACTATAAAATTTTAATTGAAAATATTTATACATTGATATGTTATATCTAACATTAATGAGTAGGAATAAAGATGAGCTTAATGCATCAAAAATGTTTCAGATAACTTTTCTTTTGGCTTTATTTTATGAAAATATAAAAGCAAATTATCATTTTACAAACAGCATATATATATATATATATATATATATATATATGTATATGTATATATATATATATATATATATATATATATATATATATATATATATATATATATATACATACATATACATATATACATATATATATATATATATATATATATATGTGCTTAATTTTTCAACACAGTAAATCTAAGCTACCCGCTACAATTTTCAGAGCACAATGCAAAACTGTGACATTTAATTCACCTGGAAGCGCATTTACTTACTTACTGGCAACCTGCCAGAATAAAAGCTTGCTGATTTTTCAGTTTGAAAATGATAAGTTAAAATTAAAGTAATAATAATAATAATAATAATAATGATAATAATAGCATTTTATTTTTTAAGTTTACTATAAAATAATTATATTTGCATTTAATACTCCCTTTTTATTTTAAAATAATATTATCACACCGTATTATTTAGTTTATTATTTTATAAAAAAAAAAAAAAATAATAATAAATAAATTGCAATAATATTATCACTATTATTAATTGATGGGTCACACTATGTGCCGTGTGAGGACCAAACCAAGCCACCAGGTTCTCATATGAGAACCAGGCTGAAAAAATTATATGCACCCCTGTTTATAAAAATACATACAGTAGCTATACAGTAGTAATGGGTTTATACTTGGGGGTCTTTGCGATAAAGAAGTTTCAAAACACCTCACCTGAGGTACACACATCACTTGTTGGGAATTAGTGTCTTTGAACAGTCTTGAATGAAGGCTGCAAGGGGTTGCTAAAGTGCACATTATTTTTACTTTATTACTTTGTAACAGACAATATTTGCCTGGCACATGATAAAATTGGGGAAAATGTGGAGAGACAAACTGGCAAACCCAGTAAACAAGCTAAATTTGCCGTGACAGGGAGAACCAGAAAAGACCAGCAAACCACATCAGGCCGTATTTTTCATGTTATGATTTAGAAAATTCTGACTGCCTATTGTGGGAATTCCTTCAAGAATTTGGATGACCACAGCCTGCAGCTCTTCTCCTCAAGCAGCGTGGGAATCAGATGATGCACCAGAAGGCAGTGTTTTTGCTACTAAGTGAGAGAGAAACAGAGAGAAAAGAATGAAGAAATTGTGTTTTTCTACTTAACAATTACTTTAAGTTTCCATATGTAGCATATTTTCAACATAGCACATATAGAACATTCCACTACTGCACTTAAGTTCCCAATCACATTCACACATTTACCATAGGCACCTCCTTCCCATTTCTGAGATGCGCCCTCAAAGCAACAGGAGCTCACAAAACATGACCCTTGTGTGTTCCCACGGGCGGATCGCTGTGCTCGTGTGACATGTACAAAGGCATGAAGGACTTCAAATGACTGTATCTTAAGATTCACAGATGTCCATGGTCCCTAATCCTGTGACTAAATGATCCCCGCAATTGGTGGTAACGGCTCCAGTGGTTGTCTTCATGGTGGTTTGAGGGGCAGTTGTGTGGGAGGTGATTTCAGGATGGATGTTCACTGTCTGGCATCAAGCTCAAGACCGTTGATTAAGCTGGTTGGTAAGAACATGCTGTTCTGACTGAGGATTTCACATTGACTGTGCTCAGTCTAATTTGCATGGTACATTGCAAGAAATGATCTTATTGTTTGTCAATGTGACGGCAAATATGGGGTAAACAGCAGAAATAGGAGGGGCTTTGTTAGTGAACAGTTTGTCTCTACTGTTATTGGAAAGAGAGAGAGAGAGAGAGAGAGATGTAGCATTCATCACACACACACACACACACACACACAAACACGCACACACACACACACACACACACACACACACAAAAACACACACACACACACACACACATATTTGTGTTTGTTTATATATTTATTTAGTCATGATTAGGACTTTTCATTAACCTTTTAATGATTTAATTATATTTTTCAATCCTTCCATCTCAAATAACCATCACCAAACTTTTAGCTTTTTTACATTTTCATTCAGACTTTATTCATTATGTTTATTAAGCTGTTTTTCTTGTGGAGGGTTGGCTGGTTCCCACAATGTAGGCGAAATGTAGACAATCATAGCTATATTAGTAAGGATCTCTCATATATGTAATAATTACTATACATTAAATAAGGTTTCATATTTTTGCACAATAGCAGATTGTTGGAAATTAAATATTCTGTTCTATTTTATTCATGCATCACGCATCTCCTGTTTCATCCCAAGCATGCTTTCCATTTATTTCTTGCCTGGGTAACCAAGTACATTAACTTTTGATAAACCAAAAGGCTAAAATTGCTCATTATAGTGAAAAGCTGATACTTATCCATCTATCCTTCCATCCATCTGTCTTTTATGCTCACAAAGGTTGCAGATATTAGACCATAAATACAGTAAAAAACATGAAAATGTAAAATATTTATTATACATTTCAATTTAAAGTAGATTAGCTTTAATTGTTTCAAAGATTTAAACTTACAATTCCCATTTTATAATAACTTTTCATAGTTTAAGCATGAGTCTAGATCAGGGGCAAAACAACAAGCTATACATACTGTAAAAGACATTTACAAGAGTAAACAAAAGCATTTTAAAATTTACCAAACAAAACAATGTTTAAATTAGATTTTAATATAACAAAAAATATATTACAGAACCCTGTTGACATTGACATCAGATTTGAGGCGGACTTGACTTATATGAATTATGAGCATTTCAAATAGTGAGAACCATTTCAAATGTCTTTAGAAGTTGTTTTTTCTTTTAACATGTTTAACTACAGTATATTTGTGAGGATTTGCTTTCACACGTGCGTCCACAGCGCTCAGAAAACGATTAACTGTGCTGCAGGTTTGTCAATGATTATCTTCAGATCAATAATCTGTGGGGTCTGTTTTATAGATGAAATAAGAGATGTTGTGTTACTAGTGGAATTAGATTGAGTGAATGTTAGTATGAGTGTTTCTCAGCATCAGAATCAGAATGAGCTTTATTGCCAGGCATGTTTACACATACAAGTAATTTGTTTTAGGGACAGAAGCTCCACAGTGCAACAGAATGACAGTGACAAGACAGGACACAGATAATAAAAAGAATTATATACAAATAGACAAAATAGACAATGTAAGAAAAAGCAAAAAACAAAATATAATATAGACAATTACATATGGTTAATATAGGTATGCATTTGCATGTCTGTTTGCTAAATTTCTTGTTTGATCGTTTATGAGTAACTGCACCCACTGTGTCAGACCCCGTAGCAAAGCAATCTCAGTACAGTACATTACCTCAAAGTCTTTATGTGTTTGGTGACATGCTTCAAGACAGAAAGCATGGAGCCGTTTGTGAGTTTTGGAAAGGTCTCGCTTTATCCCTCACCTCAATCACGACAAACTCTGTGCAGATGACCTGCCTCGCTCTGCTGACAAAGTCATTTAAACTCTCATGTTGGGCATTAAACCGATTCCTGGAGACTGTAAACGTAATGTCAGGATGTAGCTGCAGATATTGTTGATTACGGGGGTGTGCGGCTCATACCACATCTCACGATCAGAGTAAATGAGTGGGGTTTTGATATCTAGCCGAGCTCCCACTGACATCTCACATGACCCTGCTTTTATTTTGCAGCTGTCTGTCTCGGCAAGTGACAAAGCCATGTTGACCTTTTCAGTCAGTGTGCAAAATGTCCACAACTAACAAAAGTTAACATTTCAGCCAATAAACAGGAAATTCAGTGGGGTATCAGTACATTGCCACATTTAGCTGAAAAAAATAAATAAATAAAAAGTTTCCAGTAGACTAACGGCCTGCTCACACCGAGGATGATAAATACAAAGTTCCGTCTGTAACTCAAGATGACGCAGTCTGATAAGTCTAACTCAATCTGACATAATGACATCATCACATGATACGGCTGATTGGTTCTCTCCTGTATTGGTAGCCAATGAGCTTTCTGTTCAACATTCAAATACTTGGCTAGTGCTTGCGGTAGCTGTTGCAGCACACTTCAGAAACTCCCTGCCTTCCCCAGCTCCACCTGCATAGATCTGCTACGGGGTGAACATGTATGCTATGGGGGTTATTTCACATGTGTTATATGTGCAGCAGCAGTATTTACATACTCATGTAACAGTATGCTGTGGATGTATTGGCAGCAGCAAGTCTTTGTCTGCAGCAGCAGCAGCATAGCCGATCTATTCCACCCAGACCAAATACATTAACATTGTCATGAACATTACCATGCCAGTCCTTCCCAGAGTTTTCAAGACAGAACCAAAGAGATAACGATATAGTTCTAAAAATCATTCTCAGTATTAAAGAATAGCAGAGTCCACGCCACAGCTATAACGATAAAGGTACAAAGAAACGATATTGTTGGAATTACTTTCAAGGATTTTTTTCTAGCTGATGAATGATAAAAAATAGTTTACACCCAATCAGATTTAATACTGCTGTAACGAGCTGTTGAATTTAAATCGTAAGATGAGCATGTGCTTAGAACACTTTACAGAAAGCCTTTATGTATAATGCATTATAATTATTCATAATGTCCGTTATAATGCATTATATCTTGTTGTAAATAATTATAACCAAATTTAAAATGCATAGTGTAACAATGAACTGATAAGTGTTATAGGGACAGTCTTACAAACAGCTTGCAACGACGCAAACCATCATTAAAATATTACTGTCAGGATTTACTAAAGACACGCAGTGATGAATTAGCACTGAAAAAGGCATGGACTCAGTTATAATGCCTTATTTTTCTGTAGGAGTTTCTCTTTCAGATGCAAAATCTATGGGAGGAGAATATTCAAATGAATCACGCAATGAGATTTACAAACATTTGCACTCATCAAATTACTGGTTTGCTTCAGGAAATAAAAGTAACAAAATTATTGTACCATAGAAATGTTATTCTGCTGATGTTCTTATGTCAGGTTTGCAGGGTTCCATCACATTCTCTACAGTCTTCCATCACATTCTCTACAATTAATTGTATTATGCATGTGTTTAACAGCAGTGTTTCTGGGGTTTTTACTATTGTATATAAATTATGTAATTTTTTAACATAATTGACTTCAAACTTGCTTCATGAGGCAGGCTGGGGATGATCATCAGTGCATAAAGATTAAATTACAGTCTTTTTTCCCAAAAAGAATCTTTCTTTGACTTATAATCCTTGCATTTTTGTAAGATAAATATCCAGATTTCAAACGTAATAAACACTTTTTTTCTAACATCTGCTGACTGTGGGATGTGGAAGACGTGCAGGCCGAAGATGGAAGATGTATGCGTCGTGCGAGCGCCTCTGGGAAATGTAGGAGCAAAGGAAACAAAGTTTCCATACTTTAGCAAAGGAAACCCAGTCTCCTCTTGGCTTATTTCGAAATACTCCGATGTTTTTCTTTACAATTTTGTGCTTCTAATTCGTAATCAGCATATCATGACCACGTCCGCGATTTCTGCCAAGGATAAGGTTGTGTGATATGAAGATTTTTGATCGTGGATGATAAAAATGTCTCCACGATCTGCTTTTGAAGAAATATCGTTGTATTATGCTGCAGAGCACATTCTATCAGCTGCAGTTCTGGCGACGCAGGAATTCATATACTTTGACATACATTACCATCAGTGTTAACTCAGCGGTAGAGTTACTCTCATGGGACACTGCACTTATTCACAAAAGTATTTATTTATTTTTTTAGCTGGTTATTTAAATGTTTCATTCATGTGCTGTTCTGACGTGCGGTTTTTCTGAGCACACTCAAAGCGCGCATGAAAACTGCAAACTGTGTCTGATTACTGAACTCTGTTTTGTGTTAACACACAAGGTCAAACTTGTGTCAAAACACACAAGGTTTATGTATAGCATCAGTTGGTTATGTCTAAAATGAAAGTTAACAACTGAAAGAAACAGATGCATGTCTATATTAGGTGCGTGCAGGTCTTAAAGGGACAGTAGACTACATGCTGCAGTCTGTCATTAAAGGGATAGTTCACCCTAAAATTACATTTCTGTCATTGTTTATTCACTCACATGTTTTCCCAAACCTATATTAATTTATTTCTTGTGCTGCATACAAAAGAAGATATTTTGAATCTGGATAACCAAACAATTGCTGGGCCACATTGACTTTGATAGTAGAGGGAAAATACTCTTGAAGTCACTGTGGAAAAAACAAAACAAAGAACCAGCAACTGTTTGGTTTTCCACCTTCTTTCAAAATAGAGATTATGTTTAGCAGAAGAAGGAAACTCATTCAGGTTTAAAACTATTTTTGTGTGGGTACATGAAGGTATAAAAAACAAAACACTAACCTATTTTAGTTTTTGGGTGAATTATTCCTTTAATGTTAATAAAACACCAAACACAAAGCGAAAAATCACTCATTGATCGACTGAAAAAGTTTAAAACAGTTGCTTTAATAGGAATCAATGTATATAGTGTTTTATTTTTTACTTGTTCATTCAGTTTTTTGTATGCTCCTGCTAAATACTATTGTACCTGAAAAAAAACACTGTTTATTTTTATTTGTATATTATTTGTATTTGTAATGTGTATCTTTGTCCTAATTCTTTTTAATAACAGATAAAATAATGACAAAGATTTTTATCTTCTCCCACTTTAGCCTAAATATCCGCCATACTTTTTCATATTTTGTTACCTTAATGTAACAAGCTTTGTCTTTATAATAGGGAAATTAGTTTGGATGTTATGCTCAAACAGCTTGCAAAATAGAAAAAGCAACATGACAAAGAATCGTGATAAAATTATGATATTAAAAAAATAATAATTGTGCCCTCGTAAAGCCATTTCGCACCCGCCCCTCCAGAGGTCTTTTAAACAAAAATAATAATAATTTATATATATATATATAATTCATTGAAACAAGTTGATTAAGGCACGAGAGTGACATTGAAAGTGCCTTTTTTTTTTCTTTTTTTTTGATGCGCAATAAAAGTCAGTAGAGTGACATTTGGTTCCAAGTTTGTGTTGTGGAATCAGATTATCATTCGGTAACACTTTATTTTGATAATCCACTTTAGAAATTCTACTAACAGTAAGTAACTTTGCAGCTACATGTTAACTAGCAGTTAGTAGAGTATTAGTAGACTGTGTACTTGATATCTTCTAACACTTTTACATGTCCATGCCCCCGTTAAAGCATTGAGGTCCTCCAATCAGGTGCTCCTCAGTGTTCCAAGAACTAGGTTAAAAAATAAAGGTGACCGGGCTTTTTCAGTGGTGGCACCTAATTTGTGGAATAGTTTACCTGTACACATAAGAACTGTTCAGACTGTTGGAATTTTTAAGTCATTTCTTAAGACACACTTGTATTCCTTGGCTTTTATATCAAGCTGAGCTGTGACATTGGGATGTTTTTACTGTATTTGTCTTATTTGTGTGTGACTCTCTATTTTTATTTTCTAGACATTGTTAAGCACTTTGGTCAACCATGGTTGTTTTTAAATGTGCTATATAAATAAATTGAACTGAACTGAACTGAACTTTCTTTGTCAACTTATTTTCAACTTACACTAACCCCAAACCTACCCTAACAGTCTACTCTGAGAGTTAGTAGACATGTAGTTGCAAATTAATGAGAATTAGTTGACATGTAGTTGACATGTAGTTACTTATAGTAGATATCATTCTTATTTTGCTTAATGTACTTTATTTTGCAGTTCTCAATAAAATTATACATGATAATTGATTTTATTTATTTTGCACCAAAGCCTGTTTTTACTCTTATTTTTGTGTTTGAACATTGGTCTTGTTGTGATGGAGACCAACTGCGGATGTTTCCTTCAGAGGGAGCAAGAGACACATACTGTAAGCTGATTATGATCGAGCATCTGTTGGCCTCTCACTCCACATCTGTGTTCTTTATGTCTCTTGATAAATGACAGTTTTGCACGCTTTTAGTATTTAGGCATGTAAACATGAGGCACATGTTGCCACCAACCGAGGTGTGTGTGTGTGTGTGTGTGTGTGTGTGTGTGTGTGCGTGCGTGCGTGCGTGCGTGCGTGCGTGTGTGTGTGTGTGTGTGTGTGTGTGTGTGTGTGTGTGTGTGTGTGTGTGTGTGAGTGTGTGTGAACATGTGGCCATCTAATACTAATAGCTCTCATCAGGCCAAATCAGGACGACGGAAAAACTGCTGTTTGCTTTACAATAATCATCAAAAATGACCTCAGAGGATGAATACTCATTTTTCTAGGCCAGTCATGGCAGTCTAGGCATGATTTTCTGTAATTCAGCTCATGACTATGTGCACACACTGCCAACATCCCGATAAGAGCCTGTTGTCATTGCTTGTGCTGAACGGCATCAGTTGTGTTACTCATCGCTCATCTGCTCTCTTTTCTTCTTATAGCTCTTCCTACTCTTACATCCTCCCTTATTTTCCTTTCTGTCTTCCCTTTTTACACTGTCCTCCTTTCCTGTCCTCTTCCTGACACATTCTTCTCTGGCCTACTTACATGAGAGACCAAAATCCAAACTGTGTGCACACTGTACAGTTTTTGCCGTATCGACCACTTTTGTTCTTCTGTTTTGATTATCTACCTTTGTGAAGTATCTTAACTTCATATGAAGTTTTAACAATGTCAGACTTTTTTGTACCTTATCTATCCCTTATATTCCTTATGGTGCTGAAATGTGACCTTAAAGGACTAATAAAGAACTAATAAGAGCATAGCGACTTGTTTGTGGGTGTGTGTGAGAGAGGTAGATGTTCAGTTACAATGTTTATACTTGCATGTGTCTATCATTTACAGCATAAATATCTTGTTAGTTTGCTCTCACTTCATGTTTGGATCAAACTTGCCTCTTCCTGCCAAGCCACAGACTCCAGACATTCAGAGAACTTGCCATCATTAGTGCAAAGGCTTGTTTGGGCCTATCAGTATCATTTCATATTCGCATGTCAGTGAGGATTTCACCCATACGGGAAACGAATGTTGATGCAAAATGCTCTGTTAATGCTGTCAGTCATGAACAAAGTCATCCGCTATCATACCTCTTGTTAAGAAAAAGAAGAATTGCACTTTAACTTTTTTTAAGTATGAAATGAATGTAATGTTTTCGGACACTTTATGTTGTTTGCAACTGTATTATTGTTCACGTGTATTTAAAAAGCAATTACAACCCGAATTCCGGAAAAGTTGGGACGTTTTTTAAATTTTAATAAAATGAAAACTAAAGGAATTTCAAATCACATGAGCCAATATTTTATTCACAATAGAACATAGATAACGTAGCAAATGTTTAAACTGAGAAATTTTACACTTTTATCCACTTAATTAGCTCATTTAAAATTTAATGCCTGCTACAGGTCTCAAAAAAGTTGGCACGGGGGCAACAAATGGTTAAAAAAGCAAGCAGTTTTGAAAAGATTCAGCTGGGAGAACATCTAGTGATTAATTAAGTTAATTGATATCAGGTCTGTAACATGATTAGCTATAAAAGCTTTGTCTTAGAGAAGCAGAGTCTCTCAGAAGTAAAGATGGGCAGAGGCTCTCCAATCTGTGAAAGACTGCGTAAAAAAATTGTGGAAAACTTTAAAAACAATGTTCCTCAACGTCAAATTGCAAAGCCTTTGCAAATCTCATCATCTACAGTGCATAACATCATCAAAAGATTCAGAGAAACTGGAGAAATCTCTGTGCGTAAGGGACAAGGCCGGAGACCTTTATTGGATGCCCGTGGTCTTCGGGCTCTCAGATGAAACTGCATCACTCATCGGCATGATTGTGTCAATGACATTACTAAATGGGCCCAGGAATACTTTCAGAAACCACTGTCGGTAAACACAATCCGCCGTGCCATCAGCAGATGCCAACTTAAGCTCTATCATGCAAAAAGGAAGCCAAATGTGAACATGGTCCAGAAGCGCCGTCGTGTCCTGTGGGCCAAGGCTCATTTAAAATGGACTATTTCAAAGTGGAATAGTGTTTTATGGTCAGACGAGTCCAAATTTGACATTCTTGTTGGAAATCACGGACGCCGTGTCCTCCGGGCTAAAGAGGAGGGAGACCTTCCAGCATGTTATCAGCGTTCAGTTCAAAAGCCAGCATCTCTGATGGTATGGGGGTGCATAAGTGCATACGGTATGGGCAGCTTGAATGTTTTGGAAGGCTCTGTGAATGCTGAAAGGTATATAAAGGTTTTAGAGCAACATATGCTTCCCTCCAAACAACGTCTATTTCAGGGAAGGCCTTGTTTATTTCAGCAGGACAATGCAAAACCACATACTGCAGCTATAACAACAGCATGGCTTCGTCGTAGAAGAGTCCGGGTGCTAACCTGGCCTGCCTGCAGTCCAGATCTTTCACCTATAGAGAACATTTGGCGCATCATTAAACGAAAAATACGTCAAAGACGACCACGAACTCTTCAGCAGCTGGAAATCTATATAAGGCAAGAATGGGACCAAATTCCAACAGCAAAACTCCAGAAACTCATAGCCTCAATGCCCAGACGTCTTCAAACTGTTTTGAAAAGAAAAGGAGATGCTACACCATGGTAAACATGCCCCGTCCCAACTATTTTGAGACCTGTAGCAGAAATCAAAATTGAAATGAGCTCATTTTGTGCATAAAATTGTAAACTTTCTCAGTTTAAACATTTGCTATGTTATCTATGTTCTATTGTGAATAAAATATTGGCTCATGTGATTTGAAAGTCTTTCATTTTTCATTTTATTAAAATTTAAAAAACGTCCCAACTTTTCCGGAATTCGGGTTGTAGTTGAACTTTTTGATCCACTTAAGTAGGACTCAAGTGCATTTTTATTACATCTGTTGTATATTGCCAAATGTGCTGATAAGCAGATATGATAAACTAAAATATACTTGTATGTCCTTCTATGTATTTAAATATATTTCTATACTCATGTTATCATGAAGTTGCATTTTACAATAATTTACATTAATAATTTAAAATATATTAACTAAATAAAATATTGAATAACACATTACAGTTAAAATTATAATCAAGTGCTTTACATGCTTGATTATCATTTGCTTTACTACAGTCAACACATTAAAATGAGTGTTTGAAATGAGTGCATGAAAAAAGATTAGTAAAGCAAAAAAAGTGAAAAGTGTGCAAGTGTAGAAACTTTTTAAAAGTGTACTTAAGTGTGTTAAGAAACAGTCATGAAAGTGTATTCTCTTCAAGAATACTTAAGTGGCCTTTAATTTTATTAATATGGAGTTTTAAAGTTTAAATATATACTTTTTAGGATTTGAAAGGGACAGTCTGACTTTAAAGACTCTTGCAATCTGCTCTTGCACCATCTGCCTTGGCTTGTACTAATATTGTACTCAAAGGACTTTAGGAAACATGGCTTTTGCTTTCTGCCAAAGCCATGTGACTGACATTAAGACAACGGAAGATGTTGTTTTTGTCACATTTCATAATAAGGAAAGCAATTGGTAGATGTGGGAATGAGTGTAGATGATTGTGGTTAATTAAAAAGCTGTGTAGGAGAATAAGCGCTGGCATTTAGTCAATAGATATGCAAGGAACAGTTTGAGTCCTTACGTTTGATGTCTCACTAAAGCTATACTTTAATAAACTGTATGTAGTTCCATTACATTGTCATGTTTGGTTTCTCTGTTCTGTCTCCCTTTCTTCTTCCCCCTCTCTCTCTGTTCTCTTTTCTTCGTTTTCTCCTCTATGCCTGAAGACAGTCAGTGCCCTAGTTTATTAGCAGGTTTCCTACCATCACCCCTGAATAAAAGAGCCAAAACAATTCACTGCTATGAGACGGCAGAGCAGAAACACACGGCAAGCTGTTTTCTTGCACTCTGAATCAAGCTCAAGTTCAGATCATTGACTCTGGTCTCAGATATATGCTGCAGATGCATTGAGGCGCACCTTATTTCTCTGTGCTGTTTAGAAGGGCTGTCCAATCAAAGTGAAGCTTTCTCTGCTAAAAAGAAGGTTATGAATATTGATGAATATTGATGTCTTTAAACCAGTGAGTTTACTACCATTAGGGGTCCAAAGGTTTAGTGCAGGCGGTCTGCCAGTTACGTACAATTTCAAACCTTTTTCAAACTATTTATTATTAATTTTTTTAGTAATGTGGAAATTGCTTTTGCGCAGTTTTCACAAGCAATTGGTACCTTTTCAAAACTTTTGATAAAACTTAGTATTAATATCACAACAGATTATTAAAAGTGCACTTTCTTTCAAACATTTCAGCATATTTTCAGTTATTTTAGTACAATACACACATCACAAAATATCCTTTTCACTACACAAAATGTGTTTTATCTAAATAAATGTTTCATTCACAGTAACTTCCTTTCATAAAGCTATTACTATGAAAATTTTCATTAGCATGACTTCTCATTTGTCTATTATTAAATCTAACTCATCATCTAACTCAATGATTAATAATTGAATCATTTGGTGCATCTATAAATATAAATTCAATAAATATTTAGTTTCTTTGGATCATGATTGCAATTTAGGGATAACCACATGCACTGAATTATTTTTACAGTAAAAGTAATTTATCTAAGATTAACCACTATTTTGTGTGTATGGTTCAGGTAAACAATATTTTATGGGGACAAAATGTCCCCACAAAGATATATCTGAAATCATTGTCCTTTATTGGGTCCAATGAGAAAAAAAGAAAAAAATGTCACCATAATGACAGGAAATCCTGTGTGTGTGTGTGTGTGTGTGTGTGTGTGTGTGTGTGTGTGTGTGTGTGTGTGTGTGTGTGTGTGTGTGTGTGTGTGAGTGAGTGAGTGAGTGAGTGCTCTTGTTTTTGTGACATATCAGGACACAACTCTGTATAATGACATGGGTATGACACAGGTATTACAAGGAGAGGGTGACTCATGAGGACATAACTCATGTCCCCATTTTTCAAAACGCTTATAAATCATACAGAATGAGTTTTTTGAGAAAGTAAAAATGCACAAAGTTTCCTGTGAGGGTTAGGGTTAGGTGTAGGGTTGGTGAAGGGCCATAGAATATACAGTTTGTACAGTATAAAAACCATTACGCCTATGGGATGTCCCAAACGTGTGTGTGTGCGCTCCTACTTACTGTAAGCATATCTTGGTGAAAAAAATGGTACCCAGAAGTAAGAAAAACTTGTCAAAATCACCAAAAACCTTTCTTTGAAGAAGTCATCATTTGTAAAACCGTGTGTTTTGCTGTTTGTGAACATACAGTAGGACACAAGGAAGAGGAACTGATCAGAGATTGATCAGAGATTGATCAGAAGAAGGGAAACACATGGCATCAAATACAGCATTTTACATTACATTATGCCATGTGATACTGTATACAGAAGCATTGCCATGGTAAAGACTGCACATTACTAATATTCAGCTAGAATATAGATTCAGTTAAATGGCACGGTGAGGACATTTGTTGCACGGACAGTAAACTCTGTTCTAGCACAAAACCTTATGGCTATGTCATACTTTCACCATTTAACACCAGACTGCATAAATACTTTTACAAACATTATTGATTTTATGTGAGATATGCAAGTTACAGTAGGTAATATAAGTGTATTTTCTAACATGACAGTTATTTCCTGTATTACATTAATTATTTCAGCAACAAAGGCGATTTGAAAAATGAATCTTGCATTGTTTGCTCTTGAATGAACTGATTGGACTAAATTGAAAGAAGTTTTGGTGACTGATTCAAATGTTCTCAATACATATCACAATGATTTTGTGTTTTGAAAATTTTTTTATGTGGAATGAATATACAGGTTGTTCTGTTTACAGGTTGTGGGTGTACACACACACACACACACACACACACACAGAGAGAGAGAGAGAGAGAGAATCTGTAACCGGAAGTGTTTTACACTTTAGGAGATGCAGAAAGTGTTGTAAATGCCTTGCCTCCAGTTCATTTGTGACAGGTTATTGTAAACACATTTACAAGTGATGAGTAGTTTACACTTTAGATCAGGGGGTGCAGAAAGTGTTGTAAATGATTTATTTATGTATTTACCACAGGTTTTGAATACTTTGTAGTGTGTACAGCAATGTAAGGGCTCACTGGTGAGGGTTTAGACAGATGTCTTTTCTGGCACACATGGAATATTTTAACGCTGTGCACTTTAGTGGAGGGTAAACCTGGTTTACGTTATCTCTAGATCCCATCCACTCCCCACACAACACAAGTCTGTGCTGATACATTGTGCTAATATATTAACTAGTACCTTAACTAGTAACTATTAACCATTTACTAAGGATCTGTTTAATTATTTCATGATGCTATTTTTAAGATAACTTACGACAGATTTGTAAATAATTAGCATATTACTTAATAATCATTTGAGAACGAATAGTCATGTTTTGCAAAAATGATTAATTCATCTTTAACTAATTACTTAAACATGACCTGTAACAAAACACACACATATCACTTATTAATCGCTTATGAATGTTTTGTAAATTATTAGGTCATCGTTAACTCATTATGATACAGTATGATAACATCATTAACTAATCACTTATAAAAGACATTCAACTGAACATTATTATAAAGTGTTACCAATAACTTCAACTCAATAATATATCTGCATATTTATTTGGTGAGAACTTTGCATCAATTGCGACCAGCTAACTGTACATTATCTCTTACATAATGACTGTAAAATTGACCACCATCCAGAGTAAGTGATTTCCTGCATAGCTGCACTTGTTTCACATTTCTCTTGTCTTTTATGTCACTCTATGATTTATTTCTTCTCGTGATAAAATGTAATACATAATCAAATAATAATTTCAACTCGTGTCCATTTATTTGGAAAGTAATAAGCTTCACGTCAACCTGATCACACCGGCAGTGGTTATTTAGCAATAATTGCCAGCTGGCTGCATATGATCTCTGAGATATTGAATCTGAAGGACCAAAATAACCAAATAAATCAGTTAAAACATCAGAGTTTTTGGTTTCTGTTATGTCATGCTCTCTTCCATCAGTGAATATCATGCATTTTCAGTCATTGTGGCTCTGCTATCAGGCTATCACAAATATTCACTCTAGTGAAGAGCTGGCAGAATTAGGATGCTCACTGCACACTTGGATTGGGATGTGTGGCAGACAGATTAGTGAGGTATTCCCCCACTGTGCTTGTGTGCCGTTGGCTTGGTCCTCTGTGACAGGTAGTGGCATGTGTGTGTGTGTGTGTGTGTGTGTGTGTGTGTGTGTGTGTGTGTGTGTGTGTGTGTGTGTGTGTGTGTGTGTGTGTGTGTGTGTGTGTGTGTGTGTGCGTGTGTGCGTGTGTGTGTGTGTTTGTGTGTCATGGAGGAGGAAAGCATGCTGGGACCCACCCACTAATAGCCGACGATCTATCAAAGTCAAAGCACATCTCAGCTCTCCCTCTGGAACAGTGCCTTTCTGATACACTGCGGAAAAGAGAATTAATAAGAGCCATCATTATCAGAGTATGCCGTGTGCCTCCAGGGGAAGAGAGGAGAGAAAGAATGGAAGAGAGGAAATGGAAGAAGACATGGGAAGAAAAGGAAGGGGGTTCTTAAGATGTCGATGCCGATGCACAGAGAAAGAATGAAGGGGGTGTTAAAAACAGATAGAGAGGGGAAACATTCTCATCTTTTCACATCCAAATTATGTTCCAGATACACAAAAAAAATGTGACTATGCTTCATTTCTGCTGCACAGTAGTCATAAATGATCAGTAAATCCAAGTTCGGATTATTAAAATATTTTAATAGTTTTGATATCAATTACAGAATACACTGGACATAATACTGGTTGTTATCTTATGTTATGTTATGTTATGTTATGTTATGTTATGTTATGTTATGTTATGTTATGTTATGTTATGTTATGTTATGTTATGCTATGCTATGCTATGTCATCTCATCTCATCTCATCTCCTCTCATCTTATATTATCTTATGCTATTGCTGGAATTCTGTTCTTGATTTTACAAATATCTGTTTGTATATAATATTATATAAATCATGCCAGCCTCAGACTTTTGAACAGTAGTTTGCAATTATATATATCACACACTGCCATTTAGAAGTTTGGGGTCAGTAAGATTTTTCTTTTTAAATACATTAATACTTTTATTCTGCAAGGACACAATAAACTAATTAAAAATGGCAATGACTTTAACATTGTTGCAAAAAAATTCAATTTTAAATAATTGCTGTTCTTTTGAACTTTCTATTCATCAAAGAATCCTGTGGAAAAATGTATCACGATTTCAACAAAAATACTGAGCAGCAACTTTAAAATTATTATTATTATTTTTTTTTTAAATAAATCAGCATTTCAGAATGATTTCAGAAGGATCATGTGACCCTGAAGTAATGGAGAATTTAATTACTAAAAACAGAGCAATAAATAAATAAATATTTATATAAATAAAATTATAAATAAACAAATAAAAAACACAAAAAACAGTAAAACAGTAATATTGTGAGATTTTATCATTTAAAATAATTGCGTACTATTTAAAAATATTATATATATATATATATATATATATATATATATACACACACACATATATATATATATATATATATATATATATATGATTGTGACGAGTGGGGCGGGGCCGAGGGACATGGGAGCGAGGCCGGGGGAGTGATTGGAGATGAACTACACCTGTTCGTCCCACCGGTCTCGAGGCCCACGGAGGAGATGGAAGGATATAAAACTGGAGCGACGACAGTGAAGGACGAGAGAGGACCAGGCCTGGGCTTTTAGTTGTGTTTTGGTTTTTATTTTATGCGCACCAGTCGTCCGTGAGGGGCTGGTGCGCTGTTTTGTGTTTATTTTGTTATTAAAATGTTTTTGATTGTCCGCCGGTTCCCGCCTCCTTCTTCCGGATGAATATGAAGGTTGATATCGTTACAGTGGTGCCGAAGCCCGGGAGAAGGAGGGACGCGCTGCTGAAGATCCCTCGCCGCTGTGGTGAATCCGCGGTGCCATCGAGCTGGCGAGGAGTGTGCCGCCATGGATGCTCGAGGCGGTGGACTGGAGCGAGTTGCCGGGGACGGGCGAGCTCGCTGCCGACCGCCCACGATAGGGAGGGACGGCTGCCGTCCGTGAGGGAGCGGAGGAGTCGGCGCCGTTCGCCAGGGGGCCGGAGCCTGCTGCCTCCGTGAAGGTATCCGGAGGAGCAGGGAACGGGGGACTCCTGCCGGCTGCCCAAAACCGGAGGAGCCGTCGCCGTCCACCGGGCGGCGGAGGAGTGTCGTGCCGTCCGCCGAGGGCCGTCCAGTGCCACCGCCAGGCACCGCGGAGGAGATCACCCAGCTGGTGGAGGGCCGAGCAGCGGTGCGTCTGGGAACCGGAATTTTTTTTTTTTTTTTTTCCTCTCTCCCCTCTCTCGTCTCTGTCGCTCCTCCTTCCATCTCCTTTTCTCTCGCCTCGCCTGTCCTACCCCCAGGTTCCCGCAGGTCCCCGGGAGCGGCCCCCCCGGAGGGAGGGGGGGGGGGGGAGTAGAGCGCAGTCTCGGGAGTACCCCCCGGCCTGCGAGGGGCGATGGGGGTATGTGACGAGTGGGGCGGGGCCGAGGGACATGGGAGCGAGGCCGGGGGAGTGATTGGAGATGAACTACACCTGTTCGTCCCACCGGTCTCGAGGCCCATGGAGGAGATGGAAGGATATAAAACTGGAGCGACGACAGTGAAGGACGAGAGAGGACCAGGCCTGGGCTTTTAGTTGTGTTTTGGTTTTTATTTGCGCGCACCAGTCGTCCGTGAGGGGCTGGTGCGCTGTTTTTGTGTTTATTTTGTTATTAAAATGTTTTTGATTGTCCGCCGGTTCCCGCCTCCTTCTTCCGGATGAATATGAAGGTTTTATCATTACAATGATTATTATTATTTATTTTTTTTTTTTATTATAATATCTCACAATATTACTGTTTTTGTTGTGTTTTTATATTTTATTATATATATATATATATGTAGCTTTGGTGAGCATAAGAGACTTACAAAAATCTTACCAATCCAAACTTTGAACAGTGGTGTACACAGTATAATATTACTGAAATTACAAATCACGTATGTATTTGGCCGCACTGCAGTATACTGACTACATGCTACCGAACTGACTCGAATCATGACAAATGACTGTACTTCCTCATAGCTTTCCCAATATTTCAGCAGTGTAGGGGGAACCTGTCAGCAATCTCAGCGTGTGAGTGTATTAATGAGTGTGTGTGTTATCTCATATTTGTGTGCTTCAGTAGACAAGAGCGGTGACTCACCCCTTCATTCCTCATTAGCATTCTTGGTCAGTAATCATTTAGTGAAGCAAAGGATGATGGGAGGGGATTCTATCCTCTTTCTTCTATCATTCAAACTGCCTCTCTCACTCTTTCTCTCTCTCTCTCTCTCTTGCCCACAATTCAATTTGTATTGCCGAAGCTGAAACAGATTAGCTGCAGACAATAGATTGAAGACAGTGAAGAACAGTAAATAATGAAAAAGGCAAGAAAGAACAATAATAATCGTAAAGAATGATAATGGAATCTCTCTCTCTCTCTCTCTTGCAACTTCTCAGCTTCTTTCCGTTTAATTCTCTGGAACATTATGACTTATAAAATATATGGCGTTTTAACCTGTCTGTCGAAATGGCCCTTCCTGCAGGGACTCGGTCCAGTTTGAGCAGGTGTAACGGCGCACCAGGAGAGAGCCGCTATTAAAATAATAGATTTTCACAGCACTTTTCAGTGAATTTAATCAGCTATGAGCCTTTGGGCTCTTTTAGGAACCAATCTGACCCAAATGCCTAAAGCCACACAGAAATCCTTATCATCAGTGCCTTTTTAGTACTTCCCAGTCTGTAAACGGTCTCCTCAGTTCAAATAACATCAGGATACGAGCTCTGATAACACATTTATAAAGATTTATATGCAAAATCTTGTTGTTATTGATTATTCAACTATTAAAAATAAAGTTTCTTTAAAATAAAATGCATATTAATAGATAAATATTAGAATAAAAGAATTACAGAAAACTGAACATTTTGCTTTAGTAACTAACTATCCAAACTGAAACAAGTTTAAGCAGTAAAATTACTAAAACTGAAATAATGTAATAATGCAGTAATAAAACTGTAATAATAATAATGCAGCTAAATAGAAATCTAAAAATTTAAATCACATGACACAATCATGCTGAATATCAAACTAATTGTAAAATATAAAGTTATATTCACAAAGTTAATTATTGCATATAGGTTTTTGTCACCGTTATTAATGGTTGATGTTACATCTGAGACTTCTGAGAGCATAAAGATTAAGTCTTTGAGAAAGAGCAAGGCCTCTGAGATTTGCGTTATAGAGTTTAATTCATGGTTCTGTTTTCAGTGTATGTGCTGATTTAAGTGAATTATTTATTTTTACTTTTTTACATACATTCTTCTAATTACAGGTTATTCACTTACAAGACAAGCCTCCCTTAAAGACAATGTGGTGTATATAATTATCCATGTAGTGCCATATATGTGGAGCCATTTAAAAGCATCAGCTACCTTGATGCACTGGTGCATAGCAGTACAGTAACATGCACAATATGATCTTTTAGTCATATGAAGAGTCTCTAATCTGAGTTTTATAATGGTTTGGATGGTATTTTATGGATAGGTTGGATGTTTGGTTGGCAGGTTGTACTGTTCTATGGCAGTGATATATAGTCTCCTTTCCTGCTGCAGAGCCTCAGACAGCAAGGCAATTGTACCTTTAACATTCAATGGCATACCTGAACTTGTGGATAGTTGTAATAAAAATGTCCTATATGATATTTAATTTGCAGATGGTTTTTAAACTGTTTTCCCATTGCTGAAGTATTAATGTCCGTCTCTGCTCATTGCTATTTGAACAAGTGGAGAGCTGCATTTCTAATATTAAGAATAACTTATCATAGCGACTGCCAAGGGAATAATCTCTGTCTTTCTCTCTCTTATTTGTTCAGCATTATGTTCATCTTCTCATTTATGAGTATTCAGTCAGAGCTTTGAGATATCACTGCAGTGTTGCCATAACATTGACAAAGGAAAAGCTGGAACATAAAATTAGAGTCAGTGAGAAGATGAGTTTGCCAGCATGAGCAGTCTCCCCATGTGCTGCTTGTTTTTACGCAGACAAAGATGCATTATACAGCCAGCATAGTCTGTTATTTTAGTTATTAGCAGCTAGAATTAGCTGGAATTAGAATGGTTTGATACAGTAATAAGGATAAGGATTGACAATAAAAACCTGGAGCCAGTTCAAGTTAAAGACGGTGTTCTCCATGTGTGATGTCAGCATTAGTAAACAAACAAACAAACAAAAAACAGTTTGTCTTATTTTTAAAAGAGTGAATTAACTCTTGAACAAAGCATTCTATATGACCTTGAGCTTTATTATCAGTAACGATACTTATGCCAAATAATCAGGTGTAAGATGATCATGGTAAATCAAGGTAATTCACTCAAGTACAAGATAAAATAAACCTGGAGAAAAATAAAGTAGAAGTACTTTAAAGGGGTCATATGACATTGCTAAAAAGATGTTGTGACGTTGTGTATTTGGGTGTAATGCAATGTGTTTATGTGGTTTAAGGTAAAAAAAAAAAAAAACATTATTTTCCACATACTGTATATTATTGTTTCTCTTCTATGCCAAACGCGTCAATCTTTACAAAGCTCACCATACTGTGATGCCGTGTGTCCTGAAGTCAGAAGCACCATACCTTGCAAAGCTGGAATTGCCCCACTTTATAGAAACAGACACCATATTGTAGGCTACTCTCCCAGGAAACAGTCCTCATCCTCTGTAAAATGGGCTGTGCACATCTGAATATTTGAGTTGAACTGTTCTGCAACAGTGTTGTATACACTGTTGTAGGGCCATAGAATATACAGCACACGAATAGCAAATTGAGTCCTTTTTCTTGTCTGCTTGAGCAAATGCACAGAATAGTATGTTAATGTGTATTAATAAATAATAAATTGCACTATTTAATTATATAATCACAACAGTTGTTAGATAATGTATTAACCTCATCAATAAACACAAGAGGAAGGCATAATAAAGTAGGTGGGTGGGGATCGTAAATCCACGCCATCATTGGTACTGTATTGTGATGTACTACATCACTGCTAAGCAAGGTTATAACCATGTCTATAATCACTAGATGTGACCTTTTTTAAGTGAATAAAAGTAGAAATACTAGTAAAATAAGCAGAATGTATTCTAATATTAAAGTAATTTTAATATTTGCATATATTTTTTTATTTTAAAATATATTTACCTAATAAAAAACAAAGTTAAAAACAGTTATATTATATTATATTATATTATATTATATTATATTATATTATACTACATTTTAAGCTTCTTACATCTTACCTTACACTCTTTCAGCAATTAAAATGAAGCATCACTCTAGAATTCATTGAACTGATTACCTTCTCCAACAGTAAAGCCTGCCTTCTTTGATTTGATTGGTTCTCAATCATTGGTCTCAATCATTTTTAATTGGCAACTGCCTTTAGACTGCAGAGTCAGACCAAAGACACTGTTTAAGACTTGCTATTTAAATTTTATATTAGATCTTTTGACACTTTTATTAATACATACAACAACAACAAAAAAATATGGGGTTAACTATCAAGAGGTCAAGAGGCATTTATTTGTCATTTGCATAGTTAACACTGGGGAAAACTGGGCATTGAAATGCTTGTGACGAGGCTCAGACATACAGTGGCAATAACAAGACATAAGACATAGATGTACATGGGAGCACTGAGGTTCTTGAGTGACTACAGTGCCCATTGACAGAAAGACATGGACAGAGCATTATATTCCCAGAAGAGGAAGTAACAGGTACAATAAAGGTAATCAGTGTTTAGAGTTATAGTGTACATAAGAAGTCCTGAGGTAATATTTCGATTACTGGGGTAGAACGGTGTCTAAAATGTCATTGTAGAGTGACGTAGAGCTACATGGAGGAAAATTAAAGTGGCAGTGCAGATGCAATAAATAAACTTAAGGGCAGCACACATTCAGATGTATTCCTGAGTAGAGCAATGTCCAAAAGTCATTGTAGAGTGTCTCAGAGTAACATGAAGGAATATAAAAAAGTGGCAGTGCAAGTACAATGAAAGTAAACATAAGAGCAGCATGTATTCCGGTGTTTGTTTGTTGTTTTTTTTAGATGGAGGACAGCTGATTGTTAAGTAGTCTGATGGCTTGAAGATAGAAGCTGTTCTTAAGTCTGGTTGTCTGTGATCGGATGGAATCGGAAACGTCTGCCAGATGGCAGTGTGGCAAACAGGTGATGAGCAGGGTGAGTGCGGTCCTGTAAGGCTAGGAGTTTATGTCCAATGATGAGCTCTGCTGTTCTCACCACTCGCTGAAGAGCTTTGCGGTCCAAAGAAGAGCAGTTGCCGTACCATACAGTGATGCAGCTGGTCAGAATGCTCTCTATAGTGCAGCGGTAGAAGTTTGACATGATATTAGAGGAGATGCCAAACCTCTTCAGTCTCCGCAGGAAGTAGAGACGCTGACGGGCTGTTCTCACTATGGTCTCTGAGTGAAGGCTCCAGGAAAGATTCTCAGAGATGTGAATGCCAAGGAACTTGTAGCTCTTAACTGGCTCTACTTTCTCTCCGTTGATATGAAGGGGAACGTGACCCTCTCTCTGTGACTTCCTGTAGTCCACAATCATCTTGCTGACGTTTAGAGAGAGCAAGACCAAGGAGATGATTGTGGACTACAAATGACTACTATCGGCAAATGACTTGTGTTCAACTTGAACCACAGCACACATATTAGCACCTGACCCCAAAGCCACGACTCAGACTTTCAATGCAGAGATTTTCAGTGGAATTTGCACTGAATGTGTGCTGTTATTCAGTAGTTGTAGATGCAGGAAAAGGGTTTGTGAAATTTGAAATGTAAAAGAATAGCTTTCAGTCTCACCCTGTGGGATGAATTATGTAAGCCAAACTATGTCTGTATGAGTACAGTGTTTCTTATTATCAGTTCATGAAAAGAGTTAAATACTGCCCTGCAGACAGAAAATGCAAAGTTGAAGAGCTGAAAGTCATGAGTTAGTTTGTAAAGCACGAGTCACTGTGTTAGTGCAGTTCAGAGGCAGGAGCACATGGCATATGTGTCATGAAGTGTAGGTGAAGGGCAGGAATGTATGCTAAATACTCTCCAGTGTGGTTAAATGCAGGATTTGGGACATTCCTCATCTCTCTCTATGGAGACCTGAGATGCTGGGAACTGGGTCGCACAGCTCCGTCCTTGGCGAGGCATGATGGGACATGTAGACCTCATTTCCTTCCCCTATCCACTCGATTGCTTCTCTCCCGTGGGGCAGTGAGTGCTGCTCTAGTCTGATCCCTGGTGTCTGAATTCCCCTGCTAGGCCAAACCTCTCCACAGAAGGGGCTGTCTAAACAGAATGGGCGGCTGTCCCGTGAACAGCCCCTTGCTGCAAGGAGGCATGTTTTAGTGCTCAGCTGCATAAGTGCTGGGTGTGCAAGATGTTTTTGTGTGTGAGCATATGTAAGGCATCAGTCTGCTTGGTTAGCCATAGATGTTGATGGTAGTCACAGACGATCCAGTGCAGAATCTGTTACTTCAGTTCAGCCAGGGGCATCATGCAAATTTAGTTTATTCATTTATTTGACATCTTCATAAAAAAATAAATAAAATAAAAACTATTTTAAAGTAAATGTATTAATTCAATAATAAATCTTATAATGCAACTGAATTTAGACATGTATATGTTTTACATATACAATAATTCAACCTTCTCTTATTGTATATTCTGGAAGTAAAAATATTTATTCAAATAAAAAATATACATATATATTTTAATTGATTCAGTTGAGAACGACCCAAAGTCAAAACTCAGTGATCTATGGTGTATGCTCCTATGGAAGCCATGAGTCAGCATTATTTCAACTTCATTTTTAAATTATAGTTAAGTTATATATCAGGTAATAAACCACTACACATGACTCCTGAGCGAAACATCCATCAATCAGAGGACTGTGGTGAACAACTGAAGATAAACAAGCTCAGCAGTAATCACCCACTCTTATGAAACATTGCATATGATGAAATTTAGTCTCTTTGCTCTCTTAAATCAAGCTTCTTATAATAATAATAATAATAAATAAATAAATAAATAAAAGAAATGCAATACTATACTAAATATTTTTTATCAAATTATTAGGGGCCAAGCCCCGAAAGGGCTGTAGCCCCTATTGTATCTGTACTGATTCTTCTTCTTCTTCTCTTCCAATGGGAGTCTCTGGCAGCCCTATGAACAGAATATAGGTAAATGATGAAAACTGGCACACTTGTAATGATGCTAGATTTAGCAGAGAGACAGTTTCCCTTCCTTCTGAGCAGAGTTCAAATGAAAGAACCAGGCACAGAATGCCCTCATCCGCTGCTTAAACAGTAAAACCTTTCACGATTAGATGAACACTTGATCAGGGCGGACAAACCACTGCGTGTGGGCCAGGATTTTAAAAAGAAACTTCTCATTCTTCCACAATCACACATATATACACACACACACCAAAGCCTAGAGGCCAAACATAAACATGGTGCAGTGGACCGTACAAAATCACAGTGTACAGGGATCAATCTGCTCTAATTAGAGAAGGGAGCGCAGACCTCCCTGCTGGGGGGAACAACGCTGTGCCTCGCCATGTTACTGCAGGGGGCCTTGTGTGTATATGTTGCTGTGTGAGAGCATTTCCAGTAGTAAAGGTGCCAAATCTGAATAAAAGTGTTGTGTGTGTTTATCAGGGTGTTGCCTGCTAGCACTCTGAGTCCTGAACAGAACACACTTCCCACTGGAAGGATGAAGTTGACTTACACAGTCTGAATCTCACTCACAGATCACAGGCTGGGCAGCCTTTCTCACTGTTGGACTCACTTTTTTCTCAGTCTGTCCTTTACATTGTCTCTGGGGAAAGTACAGTATGAGCATCAACTGAGAGACTCCTGGACACATGGTGGCGGTCAGCCTACTGAACTACTCTCAGGTTAGCATGGGTAGACTGTGCCACTTTTACTTGAAAACATAATTTGCCTATAAATTATGTAATAATGGATACATGCAAGTCATTTCAAACTGGTATGACTTAAGGTCCTTGCACACTGAGCACAACATTTTCATATGCGTTTTTATTTTATTTTATTTGTCATCCTACAAATTTGTCACGCACAGAAACCTTACACATTGAGTCCAATGCATATTAATTCATCTGTTGCGAAGAAATAAACAAAACAACACGAAATGGGGTCTTGTGAGGATGATTTTGTTGTTCTCTGTCTTGGATGGACCTAGTATTTCCTCTTTAAAAGAGAAAGAGGAAATACAGTGACTGTGTTAGAAATAAAGGATAGTTCCACCTCTGTATAAAGGAGCTTTTGGATTATCCCAAGCATTTATATTTATATTTATATTCCATATCTTTGTATTCAGCACTTTGCTTGTAATAAAGTGCTTTGTGCTTCCAATACGAAGTGGATTAACTTGTCAGTGGTCATTCTGGATTTTGGCATTCACTCATACTATGGCATTTGGATCGTCAAAACAGTGTCATATTTATTTTTTTAATGCGCAAAACGGACAAGAATTTCAGACTTTTGGAATTTCGGATTCAGTGTACAAAGACCTTCAGTGTGCAATGACCCTTACTTTCTTCTGTGGATATATATAAAATGTGTGAGTGTTGGTATCTAAACAGTTTTGTTTCCCTTTGACTTCCATTGTACAGTACAGACAAAAACACAGTGAAAAACCATTGGAACCAAAATATATTTTTTATGACAGAATTGTAATTTTTGGATGGATAGTCTAGATGTTGTTTCTTATATGAATTGATAGTCCGCTATACCAAAGAGGTTAAATTAAATAAAATCACTCATACAGCTCACCTGAAGCATCTGGCACACTACCTCAAAAAATAAATAAATAAATAAATAATGAAATTTAAGTAAAAGTTTAAATTGTATTTATTAAAGCACAGCTATTTTTTGACAAATTATTTAAATCATGTCATTCACAATACTTCATAAAATGTGTCTTGTTAACTTTGTCTTGTACCTTTTGGTTTTGTACATTTTGTAAATAATTATAACCAAATTTAGAATGCAATGAATTGATATGTGTTTTGGGGACAGTTTTACTAACAGCTTAGCCCAGCGCAAACCGTCTTTTGGCGTTAAAATACGACTGTCAGGTTTTACTAAAGAAGCGCAGTGACGAATTAGCACTGAAAAGCCATGGACACCGTTATTTTTGTGCCTGACCTTATTGAATAGGCATTTGTAGGAGTTTCCCTTTCAGACACAACATTTATGGGAGGAGATTATTCAAATAAATCACGCAATGAGATTTACTAACATTTGTGCTCATCAAATTACTGTATTTAACACCCAAATAAAGTATGTCTTAAACTATTTTGAGCTTGAAATGGATGCAATTTGTTGCTAGGAAAGTTACTGCAGAGAACAGAGAGCGCGTGGTAGAAGGGAGAGGATTTTATTTGGAAAGAACATATTAACCGAACATATCGTTTGCCAAGCCATGTTATTTTTAATTTGCTTCAGGAAATAAAAGACGACTTGGAACCCACATCTAGGAGTCACGCAATATCAGCTTTATCAGTGTCCCATAATGTAGCTTTTAACCATGGTTTCAATTTTTCACATGATTCCATTTTGCATTAGCCTATAAGGTGCATTACACAGCATAATTAATGCATCATAACTACTTAAATAATGCATTATATTATATATGAGTTATGAATAAAATGCCTTTTTAGGTTTTTTTTTTTTTTTTCGAGTAATACATTGTATGTCATTCACGTTACATGATTTGACAGGTTTTTATGTAGAAAGTTCAACAATGCACCGAATTAAAATTATCACGTCTTATTATCTGCTTATCACGTACATTTTATCTTTTCCGCACATACAGGTGCCAATAGCATAATGACTACTAATCATCCCCACTGACTAAACACAGTCTGTACATGTGTATAGACAGACATCTCTAAAGCCCAGCTATAAGTATAGTGATGTTGTGTAAGGCAACAGGTGTGTGATACACAAACATATGCTCCCCGTGGGTTTGTTATAGGCTTGGCATGGCTCCTGCTGCAGATGTTATGCAGTATTGGCTGAGCTCTGGCTCACCACAGGCAAACAAGCCTGATGAATCAAGCCACCTCACACAGTCTCAGATCACTTTACAGATTTCCCCCCCTAAAGAATGCTTAAAACCACACTGTTTGTAAAAAACAAAGTTTTATACTTTGTAAGTTGTAAAACAAAACAAACACAAACAAGGCAAAAATACATTTTAAGTTTAGAAACATTTTGAGTCTCCCCTTCCCTTCCCTCAATGTGCTTTGGTCCAAATGCCTGCTTTCCTCTTTTATATTACCTCACTCATTGTTGCCAAGTCCAAGTACTTTAACACTGTTGCTGTAGGTGGTTTTTAATGTTCGCGCCTTGAATCGATACCAATAACTTGATTTTTATCCTGTGGAATGCAAATTTAATTAGGGCACCCCCTCGAAAATGTGATTGGGCTCATTTTGGGCAAGTTTTGAGTAGCAATTGTTTTTTTTTTGTTTTTTTTTAAACCATGGCATCCCTGCATCACCTACACACACAAGTCCAGTGAGCGAGAACAAAGTCGAGAGTTGTGGAACTCTGCTGTCAAGGCTATTTTATACACTTAAACATCCGATGAAGGGATTATTTTCTGTTTAATACAGATGATGCCAATGTATTTTTCGATGAGTCCGCTATGTTAGCAATAATGAAGTTACCTGCTTGACAGATAGTAATGTCTACAAAGGACACAAACGCTTTCCCGGTGCCACCACAAAAGCTTGAAGTTGTCTAATTTGACACCTTCTCCCTGCTACGCTAATAGTAGTAAGGCTTTTGTCTGTGTATACATATACTTACAAGTTCAATTTTAGCTGTATTATTTTTGTCCACTTCAAAAATTGCTCGAGAAATTTTATATGTTTATTGTCCCCCACTACTGTTAGACGAAATTTACGCCCCTGCCATGCCTCACACTAATAGTCTTACATCATGTTACTCTGCCTCACGTTGCTTCATGCCACCTCACGTAACCTCTCTATACCCCTTACTTCAGACTGCTTCTCATCACCTCAAAAAGACTTGTATCAAGCCACACTGTTTGATATTACTTTAAACTTACTCTTATTAGTTTCACAATGTTTAAATGCATGGTAATAATAGAGGGTTACGCTTTATTTTAAGGTGTCCTTTTTACAGTGTAATTATACATTAAAGAAACAATTTCTTCATGATGCATTAAAATGATCAAAACTGATTTCTATTTCAAATAAATGCTCTTTTTAGCTTTTTACTAATCAAAGAATCCCCCAAAAAAAGTCTTATTCTGAAAAGAGCCCTGTACCACATTTAAAAATAAATAAATGAATGCAGACTTAAATTACGCAGCACAAATGTTTTCTGTATTGATAACAATAATAAATGTTTCTTGAGCAGCAAATCAGTAGTATATTATAATGATTTCTGAGGATCATGTGACACTGGAGATTATAAAATCAAATGACATTTTCAAATATTTTCAAATAGAAAACCTTTATTTCACAATATTACTGATTTTACTGTGATTTGATAATATAAATGTGACCTTGATGAGCATAAGATAGTTCTTAAAAAAAAAAAAAAAAAAAAACACAATCAGACCCCAAATGCTTATAAAAATATACATTGACATATATTATGGGATATATGGGAAATATCTCATTACTAATGTGTCATATCTACTTGGACAAACAGATGCAGACTAAGGCTTAGATAAACAGGAAAACACATGTAGCAAGGGTTGATATTAACAATTCCAGACCAGGGAGAACAGAACGTGCTAGGACTAAATAGGGCAGATAACAAGGGGCAGACAAGTGAGGAGGATAACTAATAATAAACAGGTGACTTCTAATAAAGAGAACAGGAACCAAACCAAATAAGGACAAACAGGAACATAACGGGAAGATCCACGTGACATTTACACATTACATGTACAATAATAATAATAAATTAAGCTTGATGTGCAAGTGACCCTAAACCAAACCCTAATCCTAATCCTAACCATGGTAAGCACATGTAGTTAATTAATATTACTCAGTATTTAAAAAAAAACTTACTGGCTTCAAACTTATTCATTTTGATAAGTTTTGTAAAGATGCATTTTGTAATATATTTTGACATTTGAAGGTTTAAATTAAATATGTTTTCAATTAGTTTAGTTGGGCTAAGGGTTATGCCATGGTTTTTTGTGCATCACCTCTGTCTTTCAGAGCAAGTGCACTACAGCGAGGCCAACTGTTGTTCAATTAACATTTATAAATATGAATTCTACGTGAAGCTGAGCTACAATTGCATTATTTAGATCAGTTTTCCAGCAAAAATGCAAAAAAATCCAATATTACTGAAGCATTTACATGACATTTTATTACAGGGCAAATTATTATTTTAGTCTGACTGACACGGAACTCTTAAAGTGCATGTGGCTCACATTGCATCAGACTGTTTCAAAGTTACTCCACCTGACATCACTTAAAATTGCTTTGTATCACCTCACATTGCTTCAGACCACCTCACACTATCCCACCTCACGTTGCTTCAGAACGACTCGTATCACTTCTCACCACCTCACATTGCCTCAAACTGCCTCACATCACCACACACTGCCTGACTTTTCCTCCAGAATAATGCTACAGGAAAGTATGGCCAGCCTGCTCTCTTGCATCAGCGTCAACACTGTCCCAGATACCTGTCAGTGGAAACAATAAGACCATGGTGATGTGCTGTCCGTATAGCAGCTGGTCTCAGTGCTGTTCTAGTCAGCAGCAATGAGGACAAGGCACCAGCAGAGGTACGGTGTCATAACCCTTCTCCAACCCTCAGAAGTCACCTAGAGATCCTTTCCCACCAACGCCACAGACCTCCTGAAACATAAACCAATGCCAAATCTTTAAATATGCTATTGTTTTCTTTGCTTCTCTCCTCCTCCTCACATTTCTCACCCTATATTTCTCTACCTATACTTTAAAACAAAAGTAAAATATTTGCATTTGAGTCTTGTGGAAAGTTAAAACACATCTGAAATGTATATAGCGCAACAACCAGATTGTCTGCATACACATTTGTAATGCATGTTTATATAGATGTTCTCTGGGGATTTCAAATTCAGCTATCACCACCACACAAAGCAGAACCATGGCAAGGTGTGTGTTGTTCTGCGCCTACGCAGTACATATATTATCAAAAGCCTCTCGTGTGTTGGTATATCTCGCAATATCACATGAAATCTTGGCACATATGTTCCCACACACACCGATCTGAAATGAAACTTCTTACACTTCCATGTAGCAAACCACCCACTCAGGCCCTGTTAGGATTTACTCAAAGAATAGGCTGGCAGACGGGAAGATTAAGGGGGAAAACAAGAAACTTAATATACTTATAACACTGCCAATAATATGTACTTACCTGTATTTAAATATAGGCTCTCTTTGTGTAAACAGATGTCATTTAGATATAGAGGAATATCATCGTAACTAATTAGGTAATAATCTTGGAGAGACACCAATTATTAATTGGCACTCCTAACAAGAGCACTTTCCAAGTTTAGACCAGGTGCCAATCTGTCTGTTGCTCTGACGACTGCACGAAATGAATGAAAAAAGGAGAGCAAATGCTTTGTGTGCAATCAGTCAATATCTCATGGTGTAAAGGTTTTGAGTCGCAAAATAAACAAGTGATTTCTATCCCACTGAGATTGTTATAAGTCTTCATTTATTTTAGCTGGTCTCGGTCTCACACATACAGACTGCTCTCTCATTGGGATGCATCTCCTTGCTTTAGTCCCAGCCCTAATTAAAGCTTCCTTTGGGCCTCACTATGTGGAGCACCAAACCAGATCACATCTCTGGTGGGCTGAGGAAGAAAGTGAGAGTGAGAAAGAGAGGAACAAGTGAGATAAGGTGGAGGGGCATCGAGATGTAGGCATGATCAGACTGCAAATGTTGCCTGCTAGTCTTAGCCCTTAATACGAATGTTTTGTGATTGCATGTTTCACTAAAATTGTCATTGTTCTTGTTTCATTAATATTTTGCAGTGTGGGATTCTGTAGTGATCTAAAAACCATAGCAGAAGATCTCTAATTACTCTCAGGGCAATGAATCACGATTAGCAAACATTTTTATTCAATATTAGCAAATAAGCTTTTGTACAATTAATTGAATGACAGTTAGAAATTATGAAACACAGTGGGTGTGAAAGACAAAGAGATTGAAAGAAAATATAATGAGGGGAAGTGAAGGGAGAAAAAGATGGAATTGTATCTGTGTCAAAGAAGGGTTTAACAACCTTGGCCTTCATAGTGGAGATAGCTTGGTTACTAGGACTTGCTGCAAACTTTTTTACAACCTAGATTTCATATTTGAGGCCACTCTAGACTGTTGTTTGAAAGAAGCCATACATTTTTTTCCAGATGACATATAATCCTAGGATTAAATCACAAATTCTTGTAACTGTCACTTGAGTGTTTACTGATGGTGCTCAAGACTAGAACATAAGAATAAAAGCTACTGTAAGACTCATCAGAAATTAATTCTATTTTCCATTGCGTTCAGAGGAGGGCGATGTCTGGCACAATGCAAAAGCATTTTAATCCTCCATTTCTACACATATTTTCCTCTCTGACATACAGCGGGCCTGGAATGCTGTTCATGAAATGGGAAAACTTGCATGGCTGGTTGATTAATGATGTTTGTCATATCACGATCCCCTCTTGCTGTCTATATGGAGGCCTGACTGATAGGTGGCAGGGTGAGATAAATGAGCCCTATTCTTGAAAGCCAACGCACGGCTCATTTACTACTGTCCTAATGATTAAGACAATTAAATCCAAGGGTAGGGCACTGTTTGTTCTTACAGCTAATGAATGATTTTGTTGGGAAATGGTCCAAATGGAAATGGGTTTCCCTGGTTTTATATAGGGAGTTTACAGCAGCAACTAAGCACATATACTCAAATTCATGCATTTGTGCCAGCTTGTACAAGTGCTTGTGGTATCTCATAATTAGCTGTGATGAAAATACGGACCAGTTTAAATGTTTGAACTAAGGCATGCATAGATAAGATTTGAGATTCTCAAAAAGTTTTTGAAGTGGTTTTCATTATTGTGCGGTTATTTAACATCCCCTAATTATCGATTAGGGGATGTTATTGTGTCATGTTTTTTGACTCATATGTTAGGAATGGCTACATATTCTGTTTTAAAGTGATAAATATCCAAATTGTTATAATTTATTTTTCTAATGAAGCTATATTTGACAAATAGTTTGTAGAATTTGACTAAAAAAATTGTCATGATGTATCATTTATTTCAGATTTTATATAAAATCAAATAAAAATATGTGTGTATTTGTGTTTTTATTTTTGTATTAATTATACAAATGATTATATTTTGTCATATTTGTTAAATTAAGCTCATATGTTCTTTCTCTGTTTTATTTGACAGATTCAACAGAGAGGACTCCAGCAGTTGTCTTTCAAGTCAAAATCAGCGTGTAAAAAAATCAGACACGAACTCAGCTATACTGGATATGAGCAAAAATGGCTCTGCAAGAAACTATGACAAGTCAACAGCTTTGACAGCCCAAAAGAAAATACATTTTTTGCATATGTGAAAAATCTGTATTCTCAATAGTGGACTCGCATAAGAATCCAACCTTGTTTGCCTTTATTTTAAAATAACCCTTCCTCTCCACTCCCATCATGAAGAGTTTATTGACTGCCCTCACTCCTTCCTTTACCACCCTCCTCTTCCTTCCCTTTTTCATGCTCTTATGCCCGCCAGCATTGGTCAGAGGTGACTGCTGGCTCATCGAGGGGGATAAAGGCTATGTGTGGTTGGCCATCTGCAGCCAGAATCAGCCACCATATGAGACAATCCAACAGCACATCAACAACACAGTACATGACTTGCGACTTAATGAGAACAAGATCAAAACGATTTTTTTCACCTCCTTGAGTCGCTTCACAAATCTTACCGACCTCAACCTCACCAAGAATGAGATTTCATACATCGAAGATGGTGCTTTTGCAAGCCAAGCAAATCTACAGGTGTTGCAACTTGGATATAACAAGCTAACCAACCTGACTGAAGGCATGTTGCGAGGTCTGGGACGCATGCAATGTCTTTTCTTGCAGCACAATCTCATAGAAGTCATTGCCACCAATGCATTCTGGGAGTGCCCCAGCCTCAGCAACCTAGACCTGTCATCGAACAAGCTTGCCCGGTTAGACCACTCCACTTTCACTGTGTTAGGCGGACTCGTGGAATGTGAGCTTGCGGGAAACCCTTTCCATTGTGGCTGTGAGCTCTACAGCTTCCTCACCTGGTTAGAGATCTTCAACAATGTTACACACACCTATGATCGACTTCAGTGCGAGACCCCACGGGAGCTGTTTGGTTATCCATTGCTAAGTCCTGTGGCTGGGCATGGAAGGAGTGCTCGCTATATCCTTTCCTCTGTTTGCCGGGATGGGGTGCTAATTCCAGGGATGACATCTCTGCCACCTGATCCTGATTATTCTGGCATGGGTCCTGGATTGTTTGACCACATTGGACCATCCCATCAGCCTACAACTTCCTCCTCCTCTGACAATGCATTTAGTCCGAGCATCAAACTGCAGCATGTGTCTCTCTCCTCTGCATCCCTTCTGATCCAGATTCCAAGGCCATACAGCAAGATGTACATCCTGGTGCAGTATAATCAGAGCTTTGTGTCAGATGTGATGAAATTGACAAATAAAAAGGAAATGATCACCCTTAATAAGCTCAAACCAAACACCAACTACACCTTCTGCGTGGCATCTATACGCAACTCACAGCGCTACAACCACACTTGTTTATCCTTTTCTACCAGAGCTCCAAATCCAAATGACTTGATGCCTCCACCCTCCACGACCACCCACTACATCATGACAATTGTTGGCTGTCTCTTTGGAATGCTGATTGTTCTCGGGTTTGTCTACTACTGCTTGCGAAGACGACGCCGACAGGTGGAGAAAGAGAAATCCATTTGTGTGAAGAAGACCATTCTGGAAATGAGATACGGACCAGAGGTGGCTGCAGCAGTTGCAAATGACCCTTCAGCTGTCCAGAAACTTCATGAGCAAAGCCACCATCAGCATCACCATGGCAAACTACCCATGTCCTCCTCATCTAGCTCTGCCATGCTTGGCCATGTTTCTGCCAACACTAGTTCCTCACGATTGTCCTCCATCCCTCAAGTAGAGAAGATGGCAACTGCCTTCTCAGAGGCCATGGCCACTAAGGGCAACTATATGGATATTAGGACCTCTGTAGGAGTAGACGAAAGGGGGAGAGATGGAGCTGTGGTACATGGTATTCGGGAGGAAGACCTCAGGGGGGATGATGGAAGCGACCTGGGTGATGATTCAGATGATGATGGCCGTGGATCAGCTTCCGAGATTTCAACAATTGCGATGGAGGTTGACAAGGTCAACCAGATAATTAACAACTGCATTGATGCCCTAAAGCTGGACTCTGTTGGAACCTCTACTGTTTCCACCACAGCAAGTGGTCCCACCTCACCCCCACCTACCTCTACCTCCTCCCTGACCAGAGGACTGATTCCCATTTCTACCAGTGTCAGTGATACTTGCCAAGTCCTTCCTTCCCCAAAAATTCCTCCTCCACCCCCTCTTCCCTTCACAGCTCCACTGTCCGAGAGACCTGGGATCACAGGGGGCGCCTTTGTGTCACCGCCATACCGTCCGCCTCCCCCAGCTTCTGCAGTGAGGCCTATTCAAAGACAGATGAGTGCCGATGCAGCTGTCATCGTCTCTTCTTCCAAGAGACACTGCCGCCCTTCCAGTGGGAAAGGTCGTGTTTACAGCCTAGATGTTCCAGAACCCCACAGCCCAGATCCCTGCCAGTATCCAGACAAGGGCAGCCCACTGGGGTGCGGTGAGCCAATGGAGAGGCTCCCATTAGTAGGTAGTGGTGGAGGTGGTGGCTGTAGCATTGATGGTGGTACTGTAGGTGGGATGGGCCTTCAGCAGCACCTGGAGGTGCACCCCGACTACCACTGTGCAGAGCATCGTCATTCAGTCCCTGCCCTTTACTATGAGGGTTTCCATGACTCCCCAGCCCAAAGGGTCTCTTTTCTCAAGCCTCTGTCACGCACCAAGAGAGACGCTGCTTCCTACTCTCAGCTCTCTCCCCATCACCACAATTACTCTGGCTACTCCTCGAGTCCAGAGTACTCCTCCGAGAACACATTGCGCATTTGGGAGCGCTTCCGTCCCCATAGAAAGGGTCCACGCGAGGAGTCCTGTTATGTAACAGCCGGAAATGCCTTGCGCAAAAAGGTCCAGTTTGCCAAGGGGGAGGACTTGCATGACATCCTTGACTACTGGAAGGGTGTGTCGGCACAGCAAAAGCTGTAATCTATGTGACTGCGTGGAAGCACAAGGTCTCCTTCACTGCCTGATAAGTCGAAAGAGCGACTATAGTGAGAAGTCAGGTTATGGATGCAGTGTGCGAAACAGAGCCAAGTTTGTCAGGATTTGAAGACAAGACGTTTTAATCTGTTTTTGTACAGTGAGCCAGAAAGAGAGTAAAAAAGCCTGAGGATACACTACATACATATGCTAACATTAAGAGATGTAATTTTGAGCATAATCCATTGTCCTACTCAGTGAAAAAGGTCAGATGGGCTTATCATTTGTCAACAATTGAAATAATTGTATTTTACTCAGTATTCATCTGTGTATTCATCGTTCATATCAATGGTGAGACCTATGTACCTTGAGTCCTTCGTTCAGCCTGAGACAGAATCTCTGTTTATACTCCCACTCGAATCACAGGCCATCACATTCATTTGTTAGGCGGGAATGTGTATGAGTGTGTGTTTTAGGAGGATAAAATGATGTGCTGATTTTCTACAAACCTGTCAAAAGCAGTTTCTCCCTTCCATATTGCAGACTATGCACAGAGCAACCAAATTTACATTTCAATAGCACTCCTCGTGTGAAAAATAAAGGAATGGAGGGAAGGAAAAGATAAAAAATGAAACAGAAGAATCTCCCTGGGGAGCTTTGGAATAGTCAGCCGTGTTTGGCAGCTGCTTGCTGTGCTGAGCAGGATGACATAAATAGTGCAAGGGGTGCTAGAGAAAATACTGTAGATTTACTAGGGTCTGTGGAAAATGTGTAGATCTATGTTGGAGATTAAACAGACATAGCTCTGTGCACCTCTCATCACTGATGCATTATTAATAGCATTTCCTTATCAGAGGTTACATTGTCACCTGTATCACAGCATGAGCACAAAGTGGTTGTTGGCAGCAGAAGTGTATGTATTCTGTTCCTCTGCCCTAAGGTCAGTTTATTTAGTCAATTAATTGGCATTTGGAAGCCTGTTGCTGACAGCTGAGACATTCAACAGGCAAAGTGACCTTGACCCTTTTAAACTGATGCTTTATATGACATGTTTCTCCAGGCTTTTGTTTGTTTGTTTATTTATTTAGTGGGGTGGGGGTATTTTCCATGATGCTGCCATTTGCAATTATGACAGAAGTAGCAAGTATTAATTAAATTATATAAAAATATATTACAAATAATTTATTTTTAATGAGTAGATATTTTATGCTCTTTTTATCACCTACCGACCTTGGGATTCAAGCTCTTCCTACTTAATCTTGAATATAGATCTCATTGGACTTTTCATCTCATAATACATTATTAATGGTATGATTTACTGTAACAAATGACAAATATTATTAACTCCAACACCATTGTCAGACATTATTTTATTAATGTCCAGTTATATAAGACTAACTAATTAGCAATTAACCAAGGCTATATCCTTTAGTGTGCAAGGGTAAGCAGCCAAGACCTCCAATTTGATTAAAATAGATCACTCTTTCTTTTTCTCACAGAAACCACATTCAGTCTACAGTTCCACTGCCCAATAAACCAAAAAAATTAGATTAGTGGCACTGTGGGAAAATATACATCAGTTTTCAATGCACTCTCATACTGTAAGTATAAAGTGACAGGTGAGACATCCAATGGGCACATGAAATAAAATGAATGGCGTTTGCTCAGTGAAGTATAATTATACCCCCCACCCCCCTCTAGATACATGGCTCAAAAGAATAGTTTTTAAATTCTGGATTAAGTCTTGTGTTGTTCCAAAACTGTATGACTTACTTTCTTCTGCAGAACACAAGAGGTGGCATTTTGAACTAACTGTTTTCCATACATACACAATAAACTGAGCTTTCAGTGGACTGAGCTTTCAAACTTCAAGAAGTACACAAAAGTCTGTTTCTCAAAGCTATTGTGTGTCCTCAGAAGACTTGGAATGTAGCATACGAGCCACATAAACCACTTTCATGATACTTTCATGATACTTTCATGCTTTTGCATCCTTTTTGGAGCTTAAAAGCTGCGTCATGATTCATTATAATTGCATGGAGAAGAGCATGGGAAACTTTTCAGAATTCACAATTCATATGGGTTTTTTCTGAGAACTTATTAACATTACTTTGTCACAGGCATTTGACATCACTACTGGTGAAACATGTCTGAGATGACCCAGTTGAAAATCATGAGATAAATTAGATAGAAACAGTTCATATGGGGTTTAGCATTAGTCAGCAAACCTCTTTATTTTACCACATTTTTTCAGCATCAGGTGTTTATGTGCCTTCAGTAAAAAGGTCCATTATTTGTTGCAGTACCACATAAAGAGCTGTTCATGATTTTTATGCTGTGTGGTCATTTTCTGTAAATCCCTTTATTTAATAAGGGGTTCACTGTACATACATTTATATACCATCTTTCTTACCATTTCTCTCGATTAAGGTTTCTCATTGTAAATATGTGATAGATAGCCTATCTGCCAACATTTGACATACAGTACACTCAGGCACAATAAACTTTTGTTCTCTCTTTTTTTCCGGGGGCTTTAAAAAAATCAGTCCAAGGTGTAAAACAACAGGTTGTTTATAGGATGCTTAATGGTTTACACAAGGAGGAGCAGCGTCAGCTATGACATATGTGGATTATTAGGGAACTATTTGTGTACTTGAATACATTACAGAGAGATAAATTGGACCATAACTGGACAAACCGTTTTCGGGCAACAGAAATGGACCCACGAAAGACTGCTACCGGAGGCTTACTGTGACATTTTCCTTACTTTACAAACTTGATTTTAAAACCGCTTGGACTGGTCTGAAGGAACTAACCATGAAAGCTCAATCATAAATGACTTCGTTTTTATAACAGTAAAATCTGATGCCCAGCTTTATGTTTTTAGATCTGGTTTTTATTGTGCATCCCCTCACTGACAAAGAAAAAAAGAACTTTGCACTCGTGTACAAATGCTTTTCAGACATTTTTGCTGTGATTTCAAAGTTGAGTAACAAAAGAGGGAAGTCATAATACTATTGGCATGGCATCTGAAAGATTTTCTGTTATATATTATTTGTTTAAGAAAATGTGTACTTACTGCTTTTTCTTTTCATACTTTGCTTGGGAGTAAGACTGGGGTTTTCTCTTTTCTCTTTGCTCAAGACCAATCTCCTTGAATATTCCCTCAGTATTTTCCCATTCATTCAGGACAAACAGGTGATTTGGTTATTTCAAATTAAGGTCTCCCTCCACCAAATCAGAATTTTACATCTAACCTTTATTCATATGCTATTTCATGATATAATTATTTATTTCTTTTACTTGGCCTTTAACTTTTGACGAAAGAAAGTGACGAAAGTGAAGTGACATTCAGCCAAGTATGGTGACCCATACTCAGAATTTGTGCTCTGCGTTTAACCCATCCAAAATGCACACACACAGAGCAGTGAACACACACACACACCCGGAGCAGTGGGCAGCCATTTATGCTGCGGCGCCCGGGGAGCAGTTGGGGGTTCGATGCCTTGCTCAAGGGCACCTAAGTCGTGGTATTGAAGGTGGAGAGAGAACTGTACATGCACTCCCCCCACCCACAATTCCTGCCGGCCCGGGACTCGAACTCACAACCTTTCGATTGGGAGTCCGACTCTCTAACCATTAGGCCACGACTTCCCACTTGACAAGTCGATGCCAAATTCCCAACATGTTTGTTTACCACCCTACTACAGAGCTAACAGTCATTTTATGGCAGTGCCACTCTCTTTACGCTGAACTGATCACAGTGGATGGTTGAGGTTAGAGCTCCACCTCTTGGAATACAGCTTTTTTTTTCAGATTTGAATAATGCATGTGTCTGTCTCTTCTTCTCAATCCTGTACTAAATTATTATTATATTCCTGCTCCATGCTAGTCTCACTGTCCACAGTCTGATTTTGCTAACAGTTCAGAAGTTCCTGAAGGGCCTATTTTGACCACGGGTGTCATGCCAACTGTTGATACCAGCTGTAGTTAAACAAAATGGTGATCTATATATTGGACTGTATGCGGTTGACACAGGATATTTAACAGTGTTGCATAATTCACGTTTGGTCATAGACCCATATTTTTAATAACCTCTTTATACTAATAGGTTCTTTCTGAAGGGCCTCTCACTTTAGTTGTGTTAAGGAAGTTGGTTGTACTAAGAGTAGAAAATAATTTGACATGATGATCATTGTCAGCATTCAGCAATATTACACAGAGCGTAAAGTGGATTACTCTTCCACAGCAGTTTTTACTTTTCTAAGCTCTTTAGCCTCCTCTTAGTGTTAGACATAGGGAAGGAGATTGGCTTGGAGAGAGCAAAAGAGATATGGTTTAATGCTTTGAAACAAGATTTTCATTCCAGCCTCCTTTCTTTTTAATGGCTTTGGATTCAGAAGGAAGTGACAAAAGTGAAACTTTTGTAGGTACAGTAACTAGTTCTGTCATATCATAAATCCCTATTATTCATTACTTCTTTTGAAACTTAGGTTGCTTTGAGTCCAGAGCCTTCACCAGAGTTCTCAATTTGTAATGAACACATTTAAAATCATTAACTTCTTTATACAAGAACAGAATCCTTAATAATTACTCAGGACCAAACGTTGTTTTGTCAGACTTGTTATTGCCCCTTAAATCCAGTGCAAACGACTACATGCAGTCACCGTGTTCTGATTTGTCTTTGAAGGTCCCCCTCATTGGCTTTGCCTGTCTTTGTTCATGCTCAAAAGAAGCCTAGAGAAAATCACTCCAAGAGTCTCTGGAGTCAGGATAATTGTGCCTCTTATATGAAGCTTTTAAGTCGTTTTCTCCCTCTTCGCGCAGAAGAGCACCACACTGCCACGTTTTCCCTCTGATATTTTCCGCTTGTTTGTTCTTTTCTCTGAAATGTTCTCTGAATTGTGGTTTGACAGCGGGGTGGAAAACAGAGCAGGATTGCCAGAGACAGGCTACAGGATTGGATAACCGCAATTGTTTAGAACTAGAGGAGACAATAAATGGTCCTGTTTCTGTTCTTCTCCAACATGCAGCCCATGGGCTTTGATAACCTCATTAAGGCATAAATCTTTGTACTAAACTGTGATGGAGAGACAAAAGTGAACTGAGTGAAGAAACAAGTGCAGGAGAGAGGGGTTAACTCTGAACGAACTCATCAAAGTGAGTCAGAGAATGTCGGTATGATGATGAAAAACATTAAACACTCAGGATCAGGAGGAGACAGTAAATCAGGGCTAGAGATGATGCAGCAAGTGTGTAGGAGTACTTTGAGAGGAGAGAGAGAAACAGAGTAAGCAAGCTGCTTCAACCTGATAATGACTGGAGCCTTGAATGAATAAACAACATGCCCAATCTGTAATAATATGAAGGGGGGAAATGCTACTTTAGATGATCAGAGAATTTCAATTGCTTTTGAACACCGATTTAGATCTAAATGCTTGTGGTTCATTGGTACGGTTTAAAGGAATAGTTCACCCAAAAATGAAAATAGTCACCCTCCAGGTGGGTTTTTGTTATTTTATTATATATATAATTGTTTTTTTTTTTTTTTTTTGCTTTGTTTTGTTTTGTTACATCATAACAGGTCAATATGAAAATGCAATAAGATTATTTTAAAATATCACTTTTTTGTTATTCCACAGAAGAAAGTAAGTTATTTGCATTTTGGAATGTAAATACCGTCAGAATTGTAATTATTGAATGGACTATTAACAGCTTTGCTCTCTCCGCTTAGAAATCGTGGGAAATGTTTCAAATACTCGTGGGAATATCAGAGGAGCTAACTAGGATTTTCCCAGCAATTCACACTAGGAGATCATGCCAGTTAATCCTGAGTACTGTTTAATCCATCTCCACCACTCACTTCTCAATTAACTTCAGACTCCATCAGCTTGCTGTCTTTGTAATCTTTCACTCATTCCCTCTGTAGTCTCACTCTCCGTCCACAGGCCAACATATCAAGACATCACTGGAGCATCACTCCCATATTCAGACACTGCCGTCACTGCCGTCTGAAGATAGGAGTGATGCTCCAGTAACGTGCTTTGAAGAAGAACAGAGGACATTTAATGAAACAAATAAGACTAAGACTTTATTATTTCTTGCAACAGCAAGTGTCCATAAGTAGGGCTTACAGAGAAAAGGAGCATGGCATTTGTCTAGTTATGTGAAAGGGACCCTCCATTACTAGAATCTGACAACATTTTTAATATACTCTGTCGTTCATCTGATTATTTTTACAGTCAATTTCAACACTCAAATTACTCTTGCTGAACATGAGGATAAAAAGTACAAAAGGGTGACCCAAGGGGCTTTTGCGTTTCATCTTGTTTTGTTTTAATCCTCCAGTATAAGAGTCTCCTCACATGATGTTGGCATGCGGTTGGTGGGTCTGTCTATGTGCTCTTGAGCATCTCTGAGCCTTCACCTGTCCCAAAATATGGCTCAGGAACTTTTATGACAATTATAAGCTTTCATCTTCTTTTCTCCTCATTTGATTTATCAGCCCTCCTTTCACAAATATGATCTCCTGTTCCAAAAAACAGGAGGTAAATAGTAGACAAATAGCTATATTTGTGAATTTCAAACTTTGTAAAAAACTCAAAGTTGTTTTTTGTCACTAAAGTTCTAGATGTAATTGTTATTATTATGTTTTGGGGTGGGAGGTTTCGGGTGATCTACGGGGAACATGTTGTATAGCTTCTGACTGGGTCAATACAGTGATCCACGTTATACAGATCTGATTCAATCTGAGGCCATGGAAAGTGGCAGAAAAAGAAACAAAGTGTTATGTTTGCATGATTTCCTGTATTTTTCAAAGAGATGAATTATATTGTGTTTATTGAGTGGACATATGTTGCAAACAAAGCAAAAATTAGGCACTGAAATATTGTAAGAACTTGCCATAATTTTGAGGGATGATACTGAGGTTTATTTATACCTCAATGATGCTGAACTACTTCCATTGCTGTCACCGAAATACTTATTACCGTTTTAAACCAAGAAAAAAGCTACCTGAAACAATGCCATGGGAAAGCTTTGTATTCCGCCATAAAAAATAAAAGATTTATTGGACAGTCTTGTTTAGTGCCAAAACAAGATGTTTATCACTTATGGTAATTTCTCTGCAATGAAAAAACAAAAGCGAGATCCTAGCTGGGTCAATGAATCCTCTGCAGAACTCAGTGCTGCTCAGACTCCAGATCTATAAATGAGAGTACAGTATACAGCACATCTACTACATTAACCTTGCAGGTGTCCTGCAGCAGCCATTCGCCTCAGCTGGAGAAAAACATTCTCCCGTGCACGGCTGCTCATTGGATCAATGATAAAGTAAACATCTGCAAATGAATGTTTCAGCGTTTCTGAGAAGCCAGTGGGTGGAATAGTCCATGGGCAGTGAAAGAGGGGTACTTAAAGAGGGGCTGGTCTGTTTGGGAGGCTGGAGTCTCTGGAGGCTGTAGAGGATGTCATTCTCTATTTGTCCTGACTGAATTGAATAGGCCTGCATTGATTATTTAAGGCCGAGAGGCCACAACGGCATATCTTGAGCCAAACCACAACTACAAACTAATCATGTCTGAACTCTTGCCAGTGGCCCTTCACTTCATTCTCCTCTTAGAGCACTATGCATATATCAATAATAGACTATATATAGCTTTTTATTGGTTGAGAGTAAGATTCAGAAAAGGCAGAAATGTGGGAAAAATAAACATTTGATTACTTTTTTTGAAGTGTAAAGCAAAGCTTTTCCATGGCAACACACAAAACATCTCCAAATGTGAGCTTTATAATACTTTAATAATGGACTTCATAAGTATCTGAACCTTCAGCTCCAGGATTTGACAGAATTGTAAATGAATTTTAGTGATTTTAAAGAGCCTCATCCACAGTCAGAGATCAGCTGTATTTTATTTGCCTCTCTTTCTATCTAAAGAATGGACACAATTTCTTTGATGTGAAAGGGGGGGGGGGGGGGGGCTCTGAAATGGTTTACTTACATTTATTTTGCTGGTAATCATATCCTGCATCTTCACCACAAATTCTGTACAAAAGATCTATTTCTATATTTGCAATAAATTTGTAGTAAAAAAAAAAGCTTCAGATGCATTAATTGGTTTATTCACACAAAATATTGCCACATATTTTTGAGCAAAGTTTTAAGTGTTGCTATTGAAAGATGCTAAGTGACTCTTTTGCTTAATTTTAAATCTTTTTATCGCAGATAAACAAATTTGAGAAATGTAATACATTCAGAACATCTTGCAGAGCCGACCTTTTTCTTTTTGGCGTAAATGTTGGTTCATTTTGCAGCTTATGCTGGCCAAAGGTGCCCACATGAAAAGGAGAGACTATCTGACCAACACGCACAATATCTAACTATATTCAATTTTATATGTGATGTTTTACGTTTAATCTAAATTTAATCTAAATATCAGATGGTTTATGAATTTATGAGATCAGACTGCTGAAAAATTCCAAATAAGCATAAATGGTTTCACTGTGAGTCAAGGTATTTTTAATTTTTTGTTTTTACCATCATGTCCAGTAGTAGTATGAACCATAAATCATGATGCTGTGTGGGTGAAAGTTAAGATGTTTCTCTGTATGTTCCCTCATCACAGGAACATCTCGTAATTCTCTCAACTTTTCTGAAGTAGCCAGTTGCACTTTGAGGGAAAAAAATACATATATACTAAATATGTCCTAAAATATAATATGTGTCTTAAAGGAGAAGCAGTGAAGAGAGCAGAGATCAAAGAAAGAAAAAACACGTAATTCCTTCTTCTTGTTACCTTTGAACACTCAAAATATGTGACTGATTCAATAGAAAGCATATGAATCTTATCAATTAATAATAAATCATTCTTACTTTTCTTAACAATAAATAGTGTTATTTATCTTTCCCCTCTGTCCTCTCATTGTTTATTCTTTTCATTTTGTCTTTTGTTTGCTTTCCTTTCTTTTTTGAACATTTCCTTGGGGTCTTTGATGGCAGTAAGCTTGTACAAATGACTCCATATTTGCCAGGCTTTACAGAATGCAAATGCATGAGGTTATTTAAGCCTATTCATTGAAGTGAGCATTTTTGTCCTCTTTCTTTTTTTCAAAACCTTGAGCAAAAGACAGAAGTCCTGAACTATAAAAATAAAATTCACCTCATTTAATAAGAAGAATGAATAGAGCTCCAGTAAGAGTCCATGCATCCTTCTCTGTTCTCTGAGCTGAGATAGAGAGCACTCTTATTCCTTCAAACGCACATTAAGTTATCAACACACAAAACCCACTAAATTATGAAGCAATTAAAAATGTTGTGTGGGAGTGCATGATTGATGAGTGGGTGAGTGATACAGCAGGGTGGATATGAATGTCCTGGCCAGGATAAATCATTCATGGCTGTAGGAGAGAGACTTTCAGTCAAGCTGCTAATGAAGACTTAAGACATGCAACAAGCTCTCCTCAAAGCTGCAGAGAGACAGAGAAAGAAGATGGAAAAAGCCTTCTAGATGAGGTGAATTAGAAACTATAGAAACTATGAAGGTCCCTCTATTTTAAAAGACCCTTTTGATTTGCGGTTATATGAAAATTTAATGGCATCGCAGTGCCAGTGAGAATCTCTGAAACGTATATGCTTATATTGAAATATATGTAAAAGATATGCGCTTGTATTTGACAGTAAGTTCACTGATGCTACTTGTGGTTTTTGAAAAAACCCTGAAAAACCCACTGTGGTCAAAAAGCCACCCACGGTACAGAAGACAAAGATGCCGAATGCTTCAACTTCAATAAGCTGTTTTCCATAATCCAGCAGAAATGGATTAGTTGTAATGGATGTGCAAAGTGGGCTCATATTAACTGCTACGATCACAGTGGAGATACATTTGTGAAGAAAACAGATTATGCAATGCTGCAAAGTTATTAAATAAACAGAAAATTGGCAAATCATTTGCTTTAGAGGTCATTTAAAAAAAAAAGTGCTGATCTTGTTATTTGAGTACTTTCATACAGAGACAAAAATATTACCACTTTTGCTGCTATCATTTTTGCATCGCAAGCTCCTTTTTAAAAAATAAAATGTATTTATACAGAAATGGTTATTCCATAAATATAAATGAAAATTATATCTATTTATTTACAACTATGCAAAAGTTTGAGGTCAGTAAGTTTTATTTATTTATTTATTTTTATTATTATTATTATTATTATTATTATTATTCATAAAAGGATCCTGAAACTTTTTTTTTATCATTGTTTCCAAAAAAAAAAAAAGAAGTTTTCAACATTGTTATTTCTTGAGCAGCAAATCAGCATATTAGACTGATTTCTGAAGGATCATGACACACTGAAGACTGGAGTAATGGCACATTATTTTGAATTGTAAATATTTTTTTTTAATATTACTATTTTACTGTTTCTTTTTGATCAAATAAATGTGCCCATGGTCTTACAAACCCCAAACTTTGAAGTTACACTTGTCGAATAAATGAAGTGTCTTTTGAGCAATAAACTTCACTGTAAGTTGACAAACTGAACAGTAATCAGAGCTGCAAGAGGCTTTGAATCACAGGTGTTGTACAATCCCAGAATTCATGGTTGACCTGTTGGAGCATTAACCTTTGAAACAGATGGAAGAAATCCCCGGAGGACAGCGAGGTGAGGCAGAATATTCTCCTGAGCTGGGCATGACCAGCTAAGATGTGTTAAGTATTTATGATCATTTTTCATTGTTTTCCTCCAATGTTGTCGCATTTATGAGGGAAAAACCATTTTCTGTGTTGTCTATCTCTGAACCATGAATATTTAGCTAGTGTCATTTGTTATAAAGAAAAATGGTCATGAAAAAGTATTTAGACACATCAGTCACAGTTGTTGTTCCACAACAAAATGTCAAAGCCACTGACATTAATTTTAAAGAAATATAGCTGACTTTTTAAGCAATACTTTATACAAAACAACATTTGTTAAGTTTAATAACAATAAATGCTGAAAAGTAAAATTATATTGTGATTATTTCTGGCTGTCAAATGTCAGTGAAGCATATTAAGAGGTGTGATGATGACACCTGAAAACATCTGTACATATACACTTAAATCCCTTTAGTGCACCAGCTAGGTAAAAGTCATAGTAGAATCAATCATTTCTAAATTTTTTAAGTGTCCAAATATTTTGGAGCCACTGTACATCCAGACACAGAGAGCCGAGGGTCTCACAGGCGAAATGCTGCTCTCAGCAGCACAATAACTACTTGTGGACAGGATGAGGTCAGCAGATTTGCTCGTGGCAATACAGAAGACCGACTGTTTGAATAATGCAATACACCTCTTTAACCTTAATGTGACTACTGCCCCACAAACATTATCAACAGTTACATATTCAGCTTTTCAAATAGTATTAATTCATTTATTTCATGCTCTCTTATGATTAGTGTTTTTCACAGATAGGCAAAATATTCCTGAGGTACATCAGTGGTGAGGAATGATCTGCATTTGTACAGCCTGCAGTGCAGCCGGCAGCTCTGTTCATTCCTGAGGGGGGGAAACGCCTCACTGACACCATGCAATTACTCTGAATATAGTGTGTCATTGTGCAAACGCTTTTAGAGGCATGGACAGATTCTCCTGCATACTTATGAAAAGATTATTGCTCGTTTAAGTTCACCTTTGGGGTTGTTCTTTCCCTCCTTTTCAGTCCATCTCTTCCCTGTTTCCCTGCTGTGTTCTTGTACACTGTCGCTGTTTTTAATGCACTCTCACTGCTTCTGACATCATTTGCCTTATTTATATTCACTTAATAATAATAATTATATGAAGTGCCAAATAGGACATAATGATTATATAAAATCTAAATATATAAATGTAAAATATATACTAAAGTATTATATGTAAATAATTTAAATGCCATCTCCACTGATACATGGATGTATTGGCATACTGTTTTCATAAAAAAAGCAATAATAAAGTCTATTGATATGCCTAATAATAAAGAAATATTACATATATATATATATATATATATATATATATATATATATATATATATATATATATATAGAAACTTGCCCCTTTTAGACTTGCTCTCTATTCATTTACTAATAAAAAGAATAATGAACACTAGCTTCTTTAATCTTTTTGTAATCTATCTGTTTTCTTTTTATTCATTATACAGTACAAATAACAAAAGCAAAGAAGGCCTCTAGCATAACTTGCTTTATTCTTTTTCTATTCAGTCTGATTTCTTTTTATTTATTATATAATAATTTTAAAAAAACTTGTTATGTGTACTTTGTTATAATACTGAGACTTGTCATTTGTATATCATTGCTCTTTTGTTGATTTTGGTTGATTCCGTTGTTCTCGTTTGCAAGTCACTTTGGATAAAAGCGATAAATGACTTAATGTACATGTAAAAATTTTGATTTGCATTTATATATTCAAGGTTTATAAATATACATCCGATTTAAAATTTTTATAGTCAGAATTTACATTTACATATTCAAACTTGTAACTATATTTTCAAATGTACTTATATTTATTAAAACTTTAAAATATAGTCAGAATTACTTTTACTTTGTACATATATTCATGATTTACATGATATATATATATTCATATTCATATTTACATATTGCAATATTAAGTCAGGGATATTGCATATTAAGATTTATAACTACATTTTCACAATTAACATTTATACATTACTATATCTGAATACTTTTTAGATTTACCTACTACTCATGATTTATGTTTATATGTGTAAATTTATACATTTATATGTATGAAGGTATTTATCTATACAATCTGATTTATAAATATATATTCTAATTTATATATATATATATATATATATATGTATATATATATATATATATATATATATATATATATATATATATATACATACATACATATATATATATATACATAATATATGTATATATTATGTATATATGTACATAATTTAATTTAATTTAATTTAACCACTTAAATAAAAGCTGACCTGGAAAATGTTGCATGACCTACATGGCTTAATTTACGTTGAACCATTAGGCCACATATCCTCTGGGTCTCATATCTTGTATTTGTCTGTTATTTGTTGTGACTAATATAACTGGGTGGGTTGAAAAAAGTTCAAGATACATGTGTTCAATTGAATACAGCTGAATAATATCAATCACAAATGTATAGTTGTTTGTCTGTCATTTTGTATTTTCTGATTATTTGATTGAGTGCACACACACTGCTCAACTTTGTAATTGACCTTAAAAAGATGTCATTTACAAGGGCTTAGGTTGTATATACAGGTTGTCATAAAGGGTTTTCAAATTCAAAGTCTAACAATAATACAGGCAACTCTCATGGCCGATAAAAATGCATATAATGAACCAAACAACTGCTTTCATCTTGAATTTGTTAACTCAGTTTTGAGTCTTTCATGCCTCATTCATACTTATATGTGTCTACAGAATGAAGTAAAGCAATGAAAAAGTAAGAGAAAGTAAACTTCCCTTTGGCTCTAGATGTATTTTCATGCTTCACCAATCGATTTGGTTCAGGGAGGCTGAGCGGCTGGAAATTCAGCACATAAATCAGTGCGGCTTTGTGCACGAGTGTGAGTGTTATTAAGACCTGGGCAAACGGACCTGGGGGGTATTCCAGAAAGCAGGGTTAACTTACTGTGAACTAAAACCTGAACTCTCGGTTGATTAACCCCAAACCTTGCTTACTCGAGGTATGTGGTTCCAAAAACTCGTCCGGGAGTAAGTTAATTCAACTCAGAGTATGTTCCTGGTTAAGACTCAAGACATTCTCAACAGAGCGACGAATCGACGAGTCACTATAGAAACGGGCGCTAAGAAAACACGCGCCATGCTGTTTCTTTCTTCTTCTTTTGTTAATTAGTTGTTTACATGCTTAGAGCATATCTCCACCTAATTGATGGCGGTGCAATCATTTTTATTTTTTTCCATTTAATCTTTAATACTTGAGAATGTGAATTATATTGTTTGTTTTATGCTAATTATACATTAAGTCATATCAGATATGTATTTTGATTTAGAATTTAGACATTATAGAAAAATGCCACTCCATGCAGTGAGATATAACATATAATAAATAAAATATATAAATATATATAAGTTAAACCTTACCTTGTCATAGTGTTTTATAATTTATACATACCTCTTAATACATAATTTACAGATAACTCTTATATATGCCAATAAAAGAAATAATCATATTAGAATAATATATTACCTTATTTATTACTTATATTAGCGCTTCCTCATTAACATATATATATATATATATATATATATATATATATATATATATATATATATATATATATATATATATATATATATATAATAGGCTATATTTCATATTCTAATATTATATAATGTTGTGCGGTATCTGTCACGCCCACTGAAGGCTCGCTGAAGTGAACTAATCGTGGATCATAACCTGCTCTGGAGCAGGTTATGTTCAGAGAGTGAGTTGCTATGACAACTAACATAACCTGAAAGTTACCTCCGTTTTTGGAACCGAAAGTTGAGGTTATCCATTTACTTACTCTTAAACATACCCGGGTATGTCACATAACCTGCTATCTGGAATACCCCCCTGCTCTCTCATTGATGACTTCACCTCTGCTGGAGATGTTAGAGGCTCAAACGCCAAACACACTGTCAGCTGCAGTACGGTGCATTGTCAAAACTGCTTGTCCTATGTACTAGGAAGCTGGAGACAAATACAGTATATTATTTCCACAATATCTGAAATTATGTATTGTGTTTAATAGTATTCTGAGCATTTTTGTTATGTCTTTGGAATAAAATATCTGACTCATTTATCTTGCCCTGTGCCAAAAATGCCTACTTCTATACTAAACAGTAGGCAGAAAACACTATGTGAGCAGAATAGTATAACCAAATCCATAGTATTCATAAAATAATAGGTGAAAAGTACCAGGATGACTTGCTACTGCTGGTGAAGTTCTGAAGTGTGCATCTGGATACTTTACTTTCACATGAGGCCACGGGAAAGGATTTGTGAAGCAATGCAACTGACGCTCATGGGTCACATGACATATGGTGAATGTTGTACATCTGAATTTCATTCATACTGCACACATTCATACTAACATGCTTTTTTAATAATCTCAAAGTATGTTGCAAAGTAAAATGTAGTACATATTAGACAATATTTGATTTCAGACACAGTGTTGCCAAGGTTAATTTTATAGATATTTGTATTTATGTATTATTCTCACAAATAAATAGAGGCTATTGAAATGGTTATGCTAATTTCACCCAGTTTTAGGTTATAAACATTTTAAATAATTTGAATATTTTCTTAATGGGTTTTTATGTTTTAAAATTAAAAGTCTGTTTCTGGGGCAAGTGTAAAAATCACTGCTAATTTTAATAAAAATCAACCCTTGAACTTAAAAAAGTTCCTGAAACATTTAAAATGAATTTAATAAAACCAAAATTTGAGCAAAATATTCAACCACACTGAAAATCACTATATAATTCACATACTGCAAAGGACTGGATATATTCCTCAACACTGCTAGACTCATTCCACTCCTGCTCTTCATTTGATTTTTATTAGTTCCACATAGTTTGGATACCCTATGGCCTCCCAGAGCTAAGACTGCAATTACCCAATTATGGAGGGAGTCTTTCTCAAAATCTTATAATGTGAGATAAAACAGAACAGAGGCAGCCGTGAGCTCCTTCATCCTGCTAATGAGAAGTTGATTTCACAGTGCAGTTGGTGTTTGTCGTGAGAAGTGGTTTATGAGCTAGATATCATTATAATCTCAAATTATCTATTACCATAATCACAATCCAACCTATGATGCATAAGAAAATTTGTCCAGTAGAAGGGATATTAACAATGGACGATTCCAGCTTCACACTTTCACAGTTCAGTGACTCATTCCTATAACTAGTTTAGTAACTGGAAAAAAGAAGCCAACTGTGCTTATTCTCTAAAATGGTTGCATAAAATCCTGTTTTAGATGTTCTCTCTTATTCATTTAATCAGGCACACCAGTTCATTCTTATGTCACATGGTTGATTCCTGCAAATTGAGGTGAGGTTGGTATAGGGAACCTGCAAAGGGCAGCAGTTGATGATTTAAATAGTTTAAATATGACCCTATGCCCCATTTTCTAGATACCCTCCATCTTTCGCTCTTCTGACTTCCCCCAGGCTTCACATTAGAGAGACATTAATGTTTCAGTGTTAACTAACCTGTTGGAAAAGCGGTGTAAATATTTCATTTTTCCAGTTCACTGCAGATTGTCGAGGAAGGAAGATAGAAAAGAAGAAGAGTGCACACAGCTCTGACTGTAACATATGTAAAGGTAATCCTGCGCTCTCTCTCTCTCTCTCTCTCTCTCTCTCTCTCTCTCTCAAACACATATGCACTCACTAGTTGGTTGTAAAACTGTACCGCTTCATACCAGGACTGGACATAAAGTGATGGCCTAGAGCATTGTTACCTGTTTTTCTCTGAATAGTAAATGCAGAAAACTTCTCAGTTACGGATGTAACCCTTGTTCCCTTATGTCATGACAATAGGGGATTTAACTGGAGTCAGACTGCTCCACCCAGTCTAACTGCCAGGGGTGCTGAAGGAAACTCAACCAGTGTTAGCCATCCAGAGAACTCTACTGGAAGAGGAAAAATACACTCGTGTTCCCAGGTGACACCAGGTCCTTCCCGCCACCTACTGTATTACCCAACACACAGGAATAAACCGGCTCAATGCAAAGGCTTTATAATCTTGCGAAGGTGTTCGGTGTCGCCCAACACACAGCTCTACAGATGTCTGCCAGAGAGGTACCATGCGCCAACTCATAGGAAGAGGCGACACTCCGTGAGCTCTCCGTGAGCTCCCCAGGGGGCACGGCCTTAGAACCTCTGCTTTAAGACAGCCTTGCCGTTCAGCTGACCTCTGTAACAGACAAAGTGCTGCTCAGAGCTTCTGAAGTTTTGGGTGCGGTCTATGTATGTGCGCAATGTAGCGCCCCAGCCCATACTGGAGGCATCCGTAATGACAACAACATGCCAGGACACTTTTTCTAAGGGCACCTGGCCCTTAGAAAGGCAAGGTCCATCCAGGAGCTGAATAGGCAGTGACACTACGGTGTGATGGTCACGTGAAGTGTGCCGTGACGCCATGCTCATCTCGGGACTTGGGAATGCAACCAGTGCTGAAGTGGTCTCATATGAACAATCTGAGTGGCGAACTGCAGCTGTGGATGCCATATGCCTCAAGAATCGAGACATAAAATTAAGCATCGTTCAGTTCGACTGATGCATATGATGATGCACTTCTGCGCCAACGTCTTGAATGGGAGCTTGTGAAGGGCCTAATTCAAGACGCGCAGATCCAGGATTGGCCAAAGGCCACCGCCTTTCTTGGGCATGATGAAGTAAGGGCAGTAAAACCCTGACTTCATCTCGGCTGGAGGGACAGGCTTGATTGTATCCTTCGCCAGTAGGACAGCAATCTCATTGTGCAGGACAGAAGTATCTCAAGCTGCCACCGAAGTCTTGAGAACAGCGCTGAACCTGGGGGGTCGTCTGGCAAACTTAATTGCGTAGCTGAGTCGAACTGTCTGAATGAGCCAGTGGGACAGATTGGGCAGCGCAATCCACACTTCCAAGCTCCGTGCAAGTGGCACCAAAGGGACAATCAATGCACCCACGGTGGAAGTAGTGTAGGTGTAAGAAGTGGATGGCGAAGAAAGCATTGAATCCTGGCTCATCACATTAGGATTCCCCCGTGTCCCCAGAGGGAATGACCAGAGATGTGTGGAGAGCCAGTGCGTCCCCGAGCTGCTATAGGGGGTACCAGGGTAAGAGTGAGGAGGCAACATGTCGCTCATTGCCAAACCATGAGACTGATAGCCCGGAGTAAAAGGAAACTGGTCTTTAAAAAAAAAAAAAGAGGAGTACCGCTGGCCGTTGGAACAGAAAGAAAATGAAACAAAGGTTTCTCCGTCCTCCTTTTGGGGAAGAAGTGACACTGTCCTTGACATCTCCTAAAAAAGGGCAACTTCCTACATCTCTGGATTGTCAATGGCAGGGCTGCTTCATCGTCTTTTTAGAGAACTTAGGGGCTGGCTGGGACACGGTGGACACACAGTCCTCCGAGAGGTCTAAACGCGCCAGCTTCAGCAGGGGGGCGCCTTCAGCAACGAGCAGGCTGAGGTATGGCCAGTGGCGGAGCGGTGGAAGCTGGAGGGTCATGACCGGGCAAGATGTGCTGGAAGGCCTCAGTCTGTCTCTGCACTGCCGATAACTACGAGATGGGAGTGTCAAGAAAGCTGACTTTGTCGACATCTCATCTTAGTGAGATTGAGCCAAAGATGGCACTCTGGGTCCACAAGTGTGGACATCGCCTTCCCGAGGGACTGCGCCGTGACTTTTGATGGTCGTATTGTCAGTCGCCCATCTCAGTTCCTGCATCAACCCCGGGACAAGAACTACCAGTGAGCATTTGTTTGAGTGCTTTGGCTTTGTGGACCTGAAGGATACCCTTGGCATGCAGGGCAGAGGCGGCCTGGCTAACAGCACTGTAAGCTTTGGTGGTGAGAGAAACTGTCAGCTTACAGGCTTTGAACGGGAGACGAGGTTGATTCCTCCAAGTGGCGGCATTTTGCTTGCGGCTGCCTGGGAAAGCATGTCCATCAACTCCGGGTCTGATTTGGCAGCATCAGCATCTGATTGGGCGACACCCAAGGTGGGCAGCCCCACCGAATCTTCATCCTCTGAGGATGATAACCCATCCCCCAGTGCTTTGATTGACATTTGATTGAATGTTTCCTCAGATCTTCTTGAGCTCTAGCCAATGATTATCTGCTCATGACATAGAAACCGGGATGGATAGAGACTGAGGGTGCTGCTCTCGTCCTCATGAGGAGAGAGAGGAGAGAGAGGAGAGATCGTAGCGAAACCATGCTCAGACACTCACAATGAACGCATGAGTCATCCACAAATGCAGCTTCAGTGTGTTGCATTCCCAGACACTGAAGACAACAGCTGTGTCCATCGACAGAATACAGGTAATGACCACAACCAAGAGAATACAGATAGAACGGCATTTTTACAAAGACGTGAGACATCTGTGATGAGAAAGAGCTCTTTTAGTCGAAGCATCAAGGCAAATTGCTGATTCAATAGGGACACAGCTGCTTGTGCCATAACGCCAACCAGAAACAGTCTCTTTCTTCCATTCAGAACAAAAAGGCTTTGTGTAGAAGAAATCATTCACCCACTCTACTCCGAAGCAAAAATCTGAATTAGTGGATGTACCTGTCGCCTATTAATACCCGTATGCGCTAGCCAAATTTTATTGGCCTTTTCTCTTAAAGTCAGAGCAGACTGCTCTCAAGTAAACCCCCTATGTCGTCAAGTCAAGTCACTTTTATTGTCACATCACCACAGTACATGTGCCTTGGTGAGTGAAATTCTTGGGAGCGTGCTCCAGAAATTGCAGAAATAATTAACATATAACCATACAGACTTCAACAGGTGAAAACAACATAACTCAAAGTGACTGACAGATATGGAATTGTATATTTTACTGTACATTCTTGTTTCACTTTTTCAGCCCAACTCGAATGAAGGTTTGAAACTGACCTTGGCCAAATATCACTCCTTCTCTCTCTTTCCTGTACTTTATAAATGAAGCCCAGAAATTGAAGTATTTAAACAATATGCTGCTGTCCACTCCTATAAATGAATGAATGAATAAGCACTATCATTTAACGGTGTGTGGTCACTAAGATTATAATATATATATATATATATATATATATATATAAGAAATAATAGGAAAGACTCTTATTACAATATTACTATTTGTGCTACATTTTTGATCAAATAAATGCAACTTTACGAGACTTCATTTCTAAACATCTGAAAACCTTACTGACCCCAAACTTATGAGTAGTATTGTAAATAAAGTTTAATAGATGTAAAAAGACTAGTATATGGATCATATTCCTTAATAATAACATGAAATAGTTTTTGTTAAATGGACAAATACTCTCAATTTAAAAAGAAATGAATTATGCTGTACTGCATCAGCAGTTCATCTACAAATTCACCAAATTAAGGCCCAAAATTTACCATGCTGAAACCTTACATTATCTTTCAACAGCCATATGGGCACATCATACAATTCAGCTGAAACAGAGATAAGAGAAATGATAAGCCATAATAACTGAGATCAAATACTAGAAAAGAGATAAGAGAATCGTGATAAAGACTAACAGATATAAGATAAACATTAAAAGATAATGGAATAAATGAAAACTTTGATGATAGAAATATTGAACTATTCAGTTTTATTATGCAGACTTGAGTAGGATTTGTATGTGGAATGTTCATGATGCCACATCTATGTCTTGTCTATAAAAACAGAAAGAAACAGGCACAGAACAACATACACTCAGGGATACAGAATTCCCAACTACCTCCTCAGCTCTCTTTCTCTCTCCCGCTGACCCAAAAGGTCCCGCGTGACTCTCAAAGAAAGGCATGTTTCTATCTCCCTGTCATCCTCCATGTTCACTCCAGAGCAAATGTTCCAGTGGGAGCCCCGTTTCTTCCACAGCTTAGCTTATGTCCAGATCCCCAGAGGAAACAGAGGATGATGATAATGAGTTAATATCTAAACAGAATGATTTGATTCGAAGAGATCAAACAGACAGCTAACAAATCTGCTTGATTCATTTGGGATCAGGGATCAAATAGAATTTCTGTGTTCCTTGCATTGAATTGGTTTTGCACATAAAAATGCTCTAGCTGGTGGTTCTAGATGAGCCTTTTTCTAAATCTGTTTGAAGTGAAAACATGCTGAATGAATCCCTTGTTGTTGAACGTGGTTAATCTAATAAACAATTAACAGTTAATAAATGAAACATGAAAACAGGACCGCTGAGATCAACATGTACGTGTCTACACCTCCAGGTATGAACACCTTTAGTAGTACACTATTGGAAATCAGACAGTATGATTTACTAATTTCATTGTGAAAACATATTTCTCTCAGAGGACTTCAAAAAGAACCAGCAATGATCATTTAAATAGTTTACATGTTGCCAAGGTTATAAGAGACTCTCAGAATAACCCTATTTTGCAATTTAAAGTAATTACATCCAACATAATTATAACTTATAATTATAACCAAAGGGTATCATTAATTTGATGACACATCATGCCGTTTTGAGCCTAACCAATTACAAAATGAGAAATGAATCATTCTGAAAATCAATCACTTGCACAATCTAGAGTTCATGGGAAAACTGAAAGAAAATACAAACACTGGTGTATTATATAAAGGACCCAGGGCAGTTCTCTGATGAGGTTGTAGGCATTCAGCTCATGTCTGCGTTCATTAGGTGAGCGGTGAGGAAGAGTAGGTTCTTCTCACCTCACCTGGACACTATAGCAGAGGTCATCACTAGAGCTGTCAGTTCCTCGGAGCAAACACAGGCAGTGTTCACACAGAGCCACAGCAAAAATAAGAGCGAGAAGACTCACTGGACATGTTTCCAATGAGTTACAATTTCGGTGAAAAGACCTTGTCTTGAAAGAAGCCTTGTTGCGGACAGGAAGACATTAGTCTAACAACAAAAGACTGGTGGCAAAAAGGAAGAGAGGGAAGAAACAGTGACTTAGAGTTACTTAATAGAGATGGAATGGTACTTAGAAGTTTTTGAAGAAGTCTCATCTTTTCATCAAGGCTGTATTTATGTGAGAAAAAAAAAATATATATATATATATATATGATTTCAATTTTAACTTTTTTCAAATGTAAATGCCATTTTTTAATTTAATTTCTCAATATCCTTCAGAAATCATTCTTGTATAGTATATAGTATACGTATATATGTGACTTTTTGTCTCATAATTCTGTTTCATAATTTTTCATAATTTTCTTTTCTTTTTTTTCTTGAAATTGCGAGATATAAATTCACGATTGCTAGGTATAGGCTAAAGTCAGAAATGCATTATACAAAGTCGCAATTAAATGTTATAAAGTCAGAATTGTGAGATATTAACTCACATTTCTCAGATTTTTCTCAGAATTTTAAGTTTATATCATGCATTCTGAGAAACAAAGGCAGAAATTTGAGAAAAAGTTAATTTTTTTTATTATTATTATTATTTTCATTTATTTATTTATTTTTTGTGATGGTGGTGGTGGTGGAAACAGGCATAAATTGGAATATATTCAGACATAAAAAAAAATTTAAATCCATATTTTTCCTCCAAAACAAAATTGTGCCCTAGTTAAGGAAGTAGGCCTATACTAAAATATTAGCACCATGCTTTTTGATATAGGCACTGTGTGGTATATCAATACTGCATGTGACTACTCACTCTGGGGATCTTGACAACATTGATTGACACGTCAAGATCGCACATGGTCCCAAGCCCCTCCAAAATATTTTACAGGGTGTAAGAGAACAAAATACAGGCTAAAAAGACACATATATTGAACCAACCCTCAGGAACAAGCACAGAAACCAAATAATATTAAATTCAATAACCAACCCTCATCTACATTCACCAGCCATCTACCCGTTCAGACCAGAGAGTGGGATGATGGAATGCCATATCCATCTTTTAAAATAAAGAGATAATAAGAGATCCTCAGGGCAGAGAGGGAAAAACAGAAGACATGGTCAAAAAGTGATGAAAGATGTAACCATGGATCATGACAGCAGAGTGTCTGGAGGAGAAAGAAAGTGATGAAAGCATTTCAGCGATGAGCTCAGCTCTCTGTGTCACCCTCTCCCAGCACCAATAACAGCACTATGAACTGAATCCATTATTCATAATTACTCTTAATTACAAGTTCCAGAGAGACTTACAATGTTACTTTGCCATTCCCTCTGTTTCTTTATGCACTTCATTTTCTGCACTCACTACCAAGGACAGATGGAGCAGATCTGAAAGCTTCAAGACCTCTTGGGCGCCACTGGAACCAGATGATGAAATTTTTAATATCACTGTCTGAAAACCTTACTATGTTCACAAACACAAATGCAAATGGATTATAGAGATGTAAAGTTTACTTTCAATTGTTTCAGTTTGAGGCATGCAGGAGGCTCTTAAGAGAACAAATGAATCTATTGTTCCTTGATGCAAGATACGTTTTATTTCAATGTTAATGACAAAAAAACACGTAGGTAAAACATTATTCAACCGTTAGTTCTGCTCCTGTAGGTGGTGAGCGTGATTTCACCGAGTACATGTTCCTGGATCAACATCTTTGTTGATCCTGGAGCAACATTCCAATCAACCAATCAGAATTGAGGGATAACTTTTCAGGAAATATCTGTTTTAGGCTTACAATCAGGGTTAGGTGCTTCTACACCTTTGTTAATCAGCTATCATTTCCCACTGATTTTAGGAATAAATTATGGGTAGGGTTTGGTTTAGGGGTAGGGATTGGGTTAAGTCTATATTTTTGGACAGTAATGTTGTTCCTGGATCATGTCTTACTTGGCAAAATCACAGCGACATATGACTGAAACTCAACAGATTCCTTGATCAACACTGATTCATTCAGAAATGAAACCTCACTGCTGGGTTTGGATGACGTATCTGGCATCTAAAACAAAAAAAACAATAGAAAGCATTACAGATTTGTAATGGTTTTACATGGTTATAATAGGGATTGTACTTGTTTTAATGGAAACTGTAATGGTCCCTGTTGGTCTCTACTGGTAACTGGTTGCCTTCCATTGGTGGTTTGTTAAAACCAATCAATTCTTATGTAATATTTCCCAAAACACACTACAGGAAACCATTTTTTAATGTTTTACCGGTTAAAAGTTGATGGTTTGTAATGTTTGTAATGCTATTTGTAGTGGAAACCATCAGAATTTCTGCGATGGTTTCAGAATTTATTTCTTTATTTTTTTCAGCAGGGAGCTAAGAATGTGACATTAGCAATAGTGAATAGATTTTTCTACATAATTTGATGTAGAGAAATCAAATCCTCCTTTGATAAGTAAAGGGCAACAATTAATGCTGAAACATTCCACGACTGAATAAGTGAACATATGGGAAATGTGCAGTGGGAAAGTTTTTAATAAACTGATTCCTGAGCTTGAACGTGACTCTCACACGTTGCACTGAAACTGAAACACACTGCACTTGTTAGGCAGAAACATTTACATAAACCCTTCATTATCCATCTGCATAGACAGGTTTGGGTCTAATCTGATCCATCAAGTCGGTAGTGACTCAGGTTGTGTTTTAGATGTAATCCTAAACTAATATGTCAAGTTCGTGTCTGAAGTAACAACGGCTTTTATGGACGCAGACCTTCAGCTGGTTCAGTTGTTTAATAACTACACATTTGTTACTATACTTGTCAGCCTTGCAAAAAAAGATCCTCAATTCATAATGCTTCTGAAATAGTCCTGTTTAATACTTTCCCTCTTTCATCCTTTTGTCAGAGGTTATATAAATTGCTCCTTTTGTGTTGCCTTAGGGCAAACAGGATTGTGCTCCAACTGCTAAGCGTTCAGCTGTCAAAGCTGACAGAGAAGGGGTAGCTTGAATATACCTGCCCCTCATTATTGCAGTCTACAGGATGTGTTTATGTATAAAGCATACTTAAATCAAGCAACAGCTACTCCCTGCAATGCTGTAATGAGAATAATAATACCGTCCCAACAGTAATCATAATATTGTGTTGAATTATTTAATGATCTAATTACTGTTTCCCTGGGACAACTGAATATGAATGTGTTTTGTGTGCATTAGGACATTGTTGGTAAACAGAGAATTAAAATGATAGAGTATTATGAATTTTCATGCTGCTATTTCACGATGAGGCATGCTTAGTTATTCATACCTCGTGTTTGTTCAAATCTCTAGCCCTGATTGAATGTGCATTGATTGTAAAGTTACCTTGAGCTTTTAGACGCATACTATCCACCTTATTTTTAAAAGTGGAAGTAAAGATGTTTACATATAATAAACACTAATATGGACAAAAATAAATAAATAATTAAATCCCTTAGACATAACTGAAGCAGGCACACCAAGTAACCAGGATATGTCATTATGACAACCCAGGACCTAACAAATGTTTCCGTCCTTTATTCTTTAAAGATATCTAAATTAAATTGAAGCCCTGGGCTAGAACTGAGGTGTTTACAGCAAATAGGAAGGTACCCTAAGATGTCTGTAGCTCGTAGAGATCTTGAATTCGTTCTCTGTATTCTGTGTTGTCTGTGTTCTCTCGTAGAGAAAGACAGACATCAGGTGAACGTGCTCCTCTAACAGACAGATTAAGATGAATATAGATCACTTGAAATACATTCACAGTTTTACAGCAGTGTATTAATGGAGGAACTGATCCAGCATATATGGTTGTTAAACGCTGCCTGGGAAGAAAGGTCGCTTAATCACTTGTGGATCAGAAAGAGTGCTCATTATGGGTATAATTCACTGCAATGTCTTTAGGAAAGAAAGGTCACCGTCCTTTATGACTGCGCCAGGCTTCAGGATGAACATTTTCAAGATTAGAACAAGACATCAAAAGAGTGCCAGAGCCGTGTCATTCATTAGCACTTATTGTAAGCCGTGACATTGGCATAACATGAGTGCTACACATTTAGAGGATGATATTTCAAGACAGACAAGACTTAAAACTTTTATAGTCAAAACTATAAATCAGAAACATTAATAGACTGACTAATCGTGTTATAGATGGTGTCTTTTTTTATATTCCTTATAGCATATTGTAGCCATTATATACTGATTTGTTAGAAAAAAATTAAACAACACCTTCATTACTATTTACTTTAAATATTACCCTTTATGTTAAACAAAACATGTCTCTTCTAAAGCAATGCTAACTACAGACCAGATGAAATCAGCTTTGTACCCTTTACCTGTTTGCCAGCAAATTGACGTCACATCTGAACACTTCATTTAAAGAAAACAACATAAGTTTTATACATCTGTGCATCATATATGTGCTAAGCGACTTTAATCATTTTAATGAAGATTCTAAACATATCATTAATGCTATTTTGATGAGGAATGATGCTTAGGACAATGTTGTTTCGGACAGTCCATTTCAAAATGGGCAATGACAGTCTATTATGTTGTACTATAGAGAAATGGCATTATGCTGCTGAACAGGTAATGTGTGTGGTTTGGTTGATGTCTGTTCCTCCATACTTGATGTGTTTTATTGATATTTGTATACAAATCCAGAAATGACAAACACTGGGTAGATGCAGACTCAATGTGTCTATTATTTTTTGTATATTACTATTGTATTAAAAATGCATGTGATGAATACAAAAGCTTCAGAAGCTTACTTCATGAACAGCCGCCGCTGCCTTCAGTGGGTGTGCATTGTGTATGCTGAAAGAAGAAATGGAGAAATTCAGAAAATAGGGTTTTCAAAAGATGCTAAATGAAAAAATAGAAAACAATATAATAAAGTTATTTTATTGAATAAGATATTTTTATGAATTTATTCATGTTTCCCAGAAGAAAAAAAGGCATACATGTTTGGAATGGCATGAGTAAATAATTTCACTTTTTATTTTCGAGTAAACTGTCCTTTAAAGGACTGATGGAGGGAAAAAGAACAGGAATTAACTTTGGGAGAAATGTAAAAACTGGAGCATACATTTGCACAGGCTGAAGAGAGAGAGATAGCAGTTGACAAGCCAAGCGTTAAACTTTCTCCCAAGCGTTAAGATGGACCATTTAACAAGTAAGTCTCTGCTAAATAGTGCATGGATCTACCAAGTTCAAAAAGAGAGTACGGGCAGTGATGTTGTGGGAGTTTTTAATGGAAGCACTGGGAAAAACTAAAAGAACTGACACAAGTGTGCATCGTTTCTCTATTGCGAAAGCTTCCAACCACAGAAGCACAGTGTGTTAGTATTACGTTCTGTCTTCATGGCCTTTTGGAGAATTATGATTGTATAATCAAATGCAGTATCACATCTCAGAGTGATGGCCTGGATAAAATATTGCTCATGTATTTTGCAAAGGCTCTAGCCAGGCCATGCTAGAAGCAGAAACGTGTAAATATATATATATATCTCACTCGGACCAGAATATAGTTCATCAGAACTCATGTATCATCAGATTTAACTACCAAAAGATGAAAAGAATTATACGGACTGAATCCATTTTATTCTTGTATGGTATATCTTATTAATCTAATCATGTTTCTCTGAAATAAAATTGAATCTGACATGATAGAAATTTGGTTTTACGTGAAAATGCAACTGAAGTTAAACCATACCTCCTGGGGTAAAGAGCTGAATTTCAGAGTCCTAGCCGTCAAGTGCCATAGCCTACTGCAGACTGACGAAAATCCGCTTTCTTTCCGCTTCTTTTTCTTTTTTGTGATATTACATAATTGAAAGGCGTGAATAATTTATAATTCCCAGATTATCTTTTGAATGTTGTCGGCGTCTGGAAGACAGAGAGGAAACTTTAATGACGTCCCAGGCTCAGCGAAGCCATCTTTCACAGTTTCACAGCCTGAAAAACTCCCTGCAGAATATCACCCGCCAAGTCACTGGTCTTAAATAGACAAGGCAGCGAGACACTTGTGTCTGCAGGAGGGGACAGAATCTGCACTGAAAAGAGTAATCATGCGTACACGCCGTTTGTGTACCATACATGTTTGTTTCAGTTTTGACAGCGGCATTTACATAAAAATGAAAAGAGAGAAAAAAAATTCAAGACAAGCCTGCTTAATTAATGCCAGCTTTTAGACAATGATGTCAGTTATGACAGAGACTGACAAAGCAGCATAGCGGAGTCCTGCGGTCAATTAAATATTTATAAAATTAGCAAAATACAGTGAATATCTACAGTGAATGAAAGTGGCTAGTTTTCATTTTCCTGGGTTTTCTGCACACTCAAGGTTCGGGTCCTTTCACCTTCAGGTGAAGAGGGACAGAAAAAGTTGATGGTTTTGCACTTGCTGTACCTAACCTATCATAGTCTCAGTGTGCTCAGATGTGTCACTTCAAAGAGTTTCTTTGACTTCCTGTGACATCTGGTCTCAGCAGTTCTCCAGTCAACTTTACTGAGCTTTATCTGTGAAGGTTACAGTAAATATAGTATATTCTTTCTATCTGTCTATATCTGTCCATAGTTCTGTCTGTACTTCTTTTATGGTGACTTTTAGTTTGTAGTCTTGTGCTTTCATTTCCTGTTTCCCTCCTATTTAATCTTATTGCCTTCAGCCGTGTCATCTACTCTCTGACTAGGTACTTATTTTAAATACTTAGCCACCAATAAAAGTGTGTTCTATATAGTATAAATGTGTGTAGTATGAATGTTATCTGGATACACGTTAGTCATGTTGTCATGTGACCAACCACAAATCCGCTCCCGTCGTCTCATGGGATAGTAAACCGAAGTTATCAGATGGGCACAAATATTGAATCATCTGGGGCTTTTTATGAATACTGTGAATTTGAACATACTATTCCATTCACATTCTGTTTTTTTGCCTACTGTGCCATTTCTATATGGATGGTTCACAGTTATGTTCCCAATGTTCCTTGTTTTCTAGTTTTTAATAAATTCTGAATCTAGGATTAGTGTCATAATTAAACATCAATCCACCGAAATAGTGAATACGAACATCCAATAAAATTATCCATAATGCTTTAATTTATCTTTGTTTGAACAATTTGGCAACATTGTATAAATTTCAGCAGCGCTATATCCCCAAACCATTTGTACCAAAGTTATTACCTTTTCTAAAGGTCATTAGTGTAACAGCATCATGATTAGATATCAGGTGCATAATGAGTCATCGCTCTAATAACTATAATTCTATTAGTATCTATCTATCTATGCTGACCTCTTTCAAATCAAAAAGAGTCATTAGTACTTTAGGTAGGAATCACTCTATCAGGAAATGGTCCAGAACTAATGTTGTATAAACCATTTAAAAGATCAGAGAAGCTTCATATTTGATCACTGCATTTATTTATTTATTTATTTATTTAATACTTGTATTATGTGGTCATTTCGTTAAAGGGATATTACACCCAAAAATGAAACTTCTGTCAATAATTACTCCTCATGTTGTTCCAAACCCGTAAAACCTTTGTTCATCTTCGTTCATCTTCAGAACTTGGGTGAACTAGCCCTTTAAAGACCCTAATCAACCACTATCCTGTTACAAGTTACTTGTATTGTCACTGAATTAAAGTGTGCGATCATGAAGTGCATTGGTGTTTTGCATTGTGCATATAAATCCTTATTGAAAGTGACAAAGTCTTAGTGGACTGTGCTGTGCGAGCGCCACTGTAACAATGCCACATGTTCAACACCAAATAACACAGTGTTTAATGACAGTGTTTGCTTTCCTTTTCACCCTGTTAGACTACTACTATAAGTGGATTTATCTGTGCACTCAAGGTCTGTCTTTTCCCAGATAACTAGCTACCCAGCGATCCATTCATTCAATTACTTTATATCCATATCAGTCAATCTCTACTGAGTTGGCATGAGCCCAACAGTAACTACCTTGCAGCAGAGCAGCAAATGTCTATCTCTTTCCTTATTATGAAGCTATTTACAGCATAACATTTCAATATATGTTATAGTTATATACAGAAAATACTCTACCTAGAGAGACATGCTCAAGCATCTAATCCATCATTCATATATACTTCATTTGTCACTAGCTATTGATTTGCTGTTCTGACACATCCTGCTTGCTCGTCTTTATTACATCACTCACTTGTCTCAAACGGGTCCTGTATTTGAATGGCATACGAGTGATCCGGGTGATATAATTCAAGTCTCTGAAGGTCCTTGCGTGTCACCAATGAGGTTTGATGTTGTTAATGTGTCAGTGATATGATTTGATTTAAGGGTGAACAGTGCTTTAGAAAACTTCATTAAAGTTGTTTGCACATCTGTTACCTCTTTATGTCCTTTTTGGATTTTAAAACCATGGACTTTCATTGTATGGACAGCTGAAACATTCTTCAAATATTATTTTTTTATGTTCCACTGAAGAGAGAAAGAGGTTTGGAATGACATGAGGATACATAAAAAATTACATTTCCCTTTTTTTTTTTTGGTGGTGGAATTATCCTTTAACAAGAGCTGCTGACTTTTAAATCACTGTCTCTTTCTTCCATGCAGAAACAGGGCTTCAATTAACACATTATTCATGCTTTCTGGAATTAAAAACTCAAGGGTACATGTGTAAAGGCTGTGCTTCTTTCTCATTCTCAGATCTCTGCTGGCATATTTGACCCAGTGAAGAATAACCAGTATTGCCATTCAAAGACTGCTTCATAGAGTATGAAATGGTGACATCAGCCTCTGTGTTATTTGGATAGTATAAAGGCGGCACAGACACTGAACTCTTGACCTGTTCCTTAAGGACTAGAAATCCAGCTATGCCTACCCCAACCAAAAAAAGAAAAAACATGTTATTTGAATTCTTTGCATGTCACAATCGAACAGATGGAGTAGGGACGAACGTAATCTGCTGAAGGATGATGGATTAAGGCTTGTCAAAGTATTCATGTGATGGTCAAGTACAAAGAACACCCACAGCTTCTGGGATTTTATATACTGTGATGTAATCACCCACACTTTATACCTAGAGAGTACCACCAGTGCTTAGTTCTCACATCTTAAAACACGCACACAAAGACATGCAGGGGCAGATTTGTGAAGTCTGTAATGTAATGCAATCAACATGTTTCAGAGTATTAATCCCTCACTCAAGCACACTAGACAAAAACGTGGTTATTTTCATACAGTAGGTATAATAAAGGAGTTCACGGCATGAGGTGCTGTAGAATCTATGGTGTTATTTTTTTTCTTTCAAGCCTTTTAAATGTCTGAGCCTGACTGTCAGAGTGAATAGCAATGATTAGCATATGTGCAGAGACTGAGCACATCAGCGCAACAGTTTTACTAGCATCCATGTGATCTGACCTGTGCAACAATTAAGAGTATTTGAAGAGACAGAGACAGCCTCAAAATCTACACAATAGAAGACTAGCATGCTTTGTTGCTCATACTGTACACTAGTGGAAAATAAATATGCTAAAATGTATTTGAAATGCATTTATTTTATGCTAAATATACCACAGATACAGTTACATATTTATGAACTTAATAGTTGTACTTTTGTATATCAATATTATTCAAAGACCATACAATCCTCATCAATAGGGACATTAAAACAAGGCTTAAATAGTGACATTTTAGCCTTAATATTAAGAGTTTGATTCCTGTCTCGAGGTCCTTTGCTGATCCCGCTCCCCTCTCTCCACTATCCTGTGTCATTAAAGGCATAAAAGCCCTTAAAATATAACTTTAAAAAATTGTGCACAGTAGTACTCCATATAGACCTTAAGTATAATTTTTATATCAGTCTCCATCCATGTCAGCAAATATGTTAATAGATTTCAACTACTTATCTGTGTGTGTGTGTGTGTGTGTGTGTGTGTGTGTGTGTGTGTGTGTGTGTGTGTGTGTGTGTGTGTGTGTGTGTGTGTGTGTCTGTGTGTGTGTGTGTGTGTGTGTGTGTGTGCGTGTACTTGTTGTCATACAAATGTCTCCACAAGGATAGAAAAACCTGAACTTTTTGACATTGTCTGTGACGGTGCCTGTGGTCCCTACAAAGGGAATAAAAAAAATAATAATAATAATAATTAAAAAATAATTAAAATTAGTAACTTGTGTTTACCTGAAAGTGTAACAATGCAAACAGGTTTTCTGAAAGGGTAAGTTTAGGGGATAAAAAAAATATTGTTTGGTCAGTATCTTTTTATTGTTTGGTCAGTAGGTTCTGGCTGTGCATTTTGATTAATTTAGCAGGTCATCAGTAAAGCTGAATTATGGACCAGGCCAGTGCTTCGGGCCTCGGATTGCCAATGTCCTCTAAAGCCCCTGGGCCCATTGGCACATACACTGTGAGATGATGACTAGGGCCACCAGACGAACAAGCAGAATGAGGGCCCTCTGCGCATACAGTTAAAACTGGCCACTAAGGCCACTAGGCCTGGAAGCATATACGGCAGGAGCACAAGGGCCCCCAGGCCCAATGACACAAACAGCGCAGACTTAACACCAGGGTCACTGGCCCCGTCAGCATGTACAGCTGAGGCCCTATAGTTTGTAAGTTAAAACAGTGCTTCTGCACATCCCTTCTCCTCCAGAGTAATCAAATCTTACTTACAGTACAGACCAAAAGTTTGGACACACCTTCTCATTCAAAGAGTTTTCTTTATTTTCATGACTATGAAAATTGTAGAGTCACACTGAAGGCATCAAGGGCTATTTGACCAAGAAGGAGAGTGATGGGGTGCTGCGCCAGATGACCTGGCCTCCACAGTCACCGGACCTGAACCCAATCGAGAATCGAGTTTAGGGGTGAGCTGGACCGCAGACAGAAGGCAAAAGGACCAACAAGTGCTAAGCATCTCTCGGGGAACTCCTTCAAGACTGTTGGAAGACCATTTCAGGTGACTACCTCTTGAAGCTCATCAAGAGAATGCCAAGAGTGTGCAAAGCAGTAATCAAAGCAAAAGGTGGCTACTTTGAAGAACCTAGAATATGACATATTTTCAGTTGTTTCACACTTTTTTGTTATGTATATAATTCCATATATAATTCCACATGTGTTATTTCATAGTTTTGATGCTATCAGTGTGAATCTACAATTTTCATAGTCATGAAAAATAAAGAAAACTCTTTGAATGAGAAGGTGTGTCCAAACTTTTGGTCTGTACTGTATATACAATGTTTCTGGAACAATGCATTTTCAAATATTATCATGCAAAAAGATCAATAATAATAATTCGTTACATTTATATAGCGCTTTTCTAGGCACTCAAAGCGCTTTACATAGTCAAGGGGTATCTCCTCATCCACCACCAGTGTGCAGCATCCACCTGGATGATGCGACGGCAGCCATAGTGCGCCAGAACGCCCACCACACTCCAGCTTACTGGTGGAGAGGAGACAGAGTGATGAAGCCAATCAGCAGATATGGGGATTGTTAGGAGGCCATGATGGTCCGAGGCCAATGGGCAAATTTAGCCAGGATGCCGAGGTCACACCTCTACTCTTTTTCGAAAGACATCCTGGGATTTTTAATGACCACAGAGAGTCAGGACCTCGGTTTAACGTCTCATCCGAAGAACAAAGGACAATGTACACATTAGCCAGCGGTGGATCTTTTATTCAAAAACATTTTAAAGCACATACAGCATTTGAAGTCTGCTTCTGCAGCTTCTGGTACTGTTTGCAGCAAATTAGTTTGCTTGCACACTGCGTAACTAATCAGTGACAGACAATTAGACATAACATTGCACAGCTTTCATAACAATTTATTAGGCAAAAAATGTTTGTTTTTTTCCAAGATTAAAAACGGAAAAAAATATTTATTTATTTTAAGTCATGCATTAAAAAAATGAAAGTGACATACATACAGCCAAGTATGGTGACCCATACTCAGAATTCGTGCTCTGTATTTAACCCATCCAAAGTGAACACAGCAGTGAACACACATACACTCAAAAGTTGCTTACCAGGGTTGCATTTATTTGAAAAAGAAAATATAGTAAAAACAGTAATATTGTGAAATATTATAACATTTTTAAATAACTGTTATATTTGACTATATTTTAAAATATAATGTATTCATGTGATGGCAGAGTTGAATTTTTAGCAGTCATTACTCCAGTCTTCATTGTCACATGATCCTTCAGAAATCCCTCTAATATGATGGTTTACAGCTCAAGAAACATTTGTATATAATTAATATCATCAATGTTGAAAACAGTTGGGCTGCTTAATATTGTTGTAGAACCATGACTCTTTAGGATTCTTTAATGAGACTTTACTGTTCCTGTCAAAACACTTTTAAAGATGTGTCCCAAAGAGCTTCAGGAGACTATAATCTGGCCCTGGTACTCCCTTTATTTAGCAGTGTATACTCCTACTACATGATGCAGACATTATAATATGTGTATGGTTTGCCACTCTGAAATACCCAGACAAGAAAGAATCACACATTTTGGCCAATAAACGTGACAGAACCCCATGTGAGAGCCAGTGCATCTTTGAATCTGCTGAAAGACTCACATTCAGCCCAAGAGACTGCAAACTAACTCACAAGCCAGATGATGCAATGTAGCAGCAGTCACATATCATAGGTAATAATAACTTAGCTCCTGACACGCTCAGGTTGACTAGTTTATGATGTTTAAGAGCCCCAAGAGCATAAATCCTCAGCCCAAAAGAGAAGCTATTGACATACCTGTGTCTGGAATGAACATTTGCTTACACTTCCACACGTTAGTGAAACTTGCACACAAAAGTGCTTGTCTGAAAAACATACATATCCTTCAAGTACAATAAAGTGACATAAATATAAAATGTAAGTCAAAGTATGCCTGCGCACAGAATATACAAATGTATGAATTATGAATTGGTGAGTTGGCAAGTACACGCACTATACATTAAATGTGCATACTGCTAGAGTGTAGACATACATGTTAGAGTTGTGACGTTCGCGAACGAACCGATTCTTTTGAACGGCTCATAAACATGAACGATGGGAGCCGAGTCGCGGCTGGAGGGGAGCCGTTCTTTCTGTCGTTCTTTTTTCCTATGCGTGTTTCACACAGATGCACACAAATGAGCTCCTCCGCGAGACAGAACAGTTGTAGGGGGAGGGGCGCACCCAGCGCAGGCCAACCCTTTATAGCTTGATGTTATTAGTTATTAGTTGTGCACGCATCCTTCACGTGGCTACTCCAGTGGAAAAAAAACCTGCATGCCTCTGTCATTGGGTAGGAGCGTTGAAAAAAAGCTGTTTTGCACAGACATTCATTGCAGCCCACTTTGTTATTGTTCATTGACTTGAAGTGGCTGATGTCCTATTTGCAAAGTTTACAGTAGTAGTAGTATGTAGACATTTCCATTTTATTTATTCTAATTTTATCTACTTTAAATATTTTTTGTTTTCTATCAAAATGTTCTTGTGTGATAACAATGTTCTTGTGTGGAAGTGTTTGTAGTAAAAGCTGTTTTGCACAGAAATTCATTGCAGCTGGCTTTGTTTTTGATGTTTATTCGTGAGTAGGTATTGTATGAATAACATAAGTCAACGTAGCTTTACACACACACACTTTGTACTAAAGGTAAATCCAAAATAGTGATGTCACTGTCTAAGCAGAGGGATTTGTGCAACCCTATGGAATATAGTCCACACATGACAAATGAGGTAATAATCAATATTTCAGAATAATTCAAACTCAGATATTGGTGTGTGATATCTGAGTTTTAATTATTTGACTACAAATCTCACCTCATCATTCCTCCCAGTGATTATTTCCAGGATAAACTGAGATGCCCTCCAAGCTGGCTTCTTAAAACTGACTAAATATTTAAAAGAGCCAAAAGAGCCGTTCTTTTGAACGGCTCTTTGAAAGGAACGGATCGCGAAGATCCGGATCCCCTCAAAGAGCCATAAATCCCATCACTAATACATGTAATATGCAGACTCAGTGAGGAATGCAACAGCGCCATCTGTTGATCTGCATGAGTAGCTACAGTACTACTGCAGTGCACAGGACAGGGTGAGCAAATGAGGAGCAGGATTTATTGAGGATCAAAAAATCCCTCTCTTTCTCCATCAGCCTTTTCTTCCTCTCCTCCTCTCCCTGTACTAGACCTGCTGAATCACACCCCATAAATATTAACATCGCCAGCTGGGTCAATATCGCATGCTGATCCTGTAGCCACCTCACGTCCACATGGCCTACCATCGATTCAACAGGCACACAGAAGAAAGAAAAATGTGTGGAGTCTCTCTTTAAATCACCTGCCATCTCTCTCTCTCTAACTCTTCCACTGACGTCACAGGGACTGCAGCTGTCTCAGCCACTAGTGCATATCCGACACACTGATGAGCCAGGAGCAGTGGGGATCAGACGGAGATAAGAGAAACAGAATTTAAGACTGACAGAGAGAATGAAAAGAGAAGCAAAGAGATAGAATGGGGGGGTGGTAAGCTAACAACAAAACTGTTGAAGCAACAGGGCAAATGGGGGAACATGAGAAGGATAAGAATGAAAGTGGTACAAAGGACACACAGATGGAAGAGAGAGAGAGAGAGAAAGAAAAAAGAGAGGGAGATGGATCAGGCTTTGTTCATCAAACACAGCAACAGAAAAACACCCAGATTACGCAAAATAAAACACAATAATGAATGAACTATCATAATCCTATAGTTTCTGTCCTTGAATAGGATTTGTCAAGTAGTGTTCCAAGAGAGCTTGTATAGCAGCCAAACAGCACTGGGACTTTTCACTTGCTGAATTGGAAACCTTGTACTAATCTTACTACTTGTAGTAAATATATTTCTATGGTAAAAAATAGTTAGAGTTGTGTGCTAGACTGTGGTTCCAAATTCAGCAGCTGTTTCAGTGACAGTGTCTAGGTTACATTGTTTCATTAGTAGGCAACAAGTGAGTGTCTAAATGAAAGTATCACTGAATCATTCACTCAACCGATAGATTCAAAACACAAATTAATTAAGGAGCTAGCAAGTAAATACAAAGTTCTGTTATGAAACTCTGTATGGCGCAGGCTGATAGGTTCTAACTCAATCTGATATCACATCGTTATTCACATCAGCAGCCAATGAGGTTGCTACTCAACATTCAAATATTTGGCTAGTGCTCACTGTAGCAGTTGCAGTGCACTTCAAAAACCCTTCACCTTCCCCTGCTCCACCTGCATAGACCTGCTTCAGGGTGATTTCATGTATTCTCTATATGTGGGTTATTTCATTTGATATATGCGTGGCGGCAGCAGTATTTTTAACATGCTCACAGCAGCATGTTGTGGATGTATTGGCAGTAGCAAGTCTCGGTACTTGCTGCCTGCAGCGAAGCAGATCTGTTCCACCAGGACCAAACACATTAGCATTGCCATGTATATTACCATGATAAAACTCTCGAGAGTTGTCATGACAGAACTGTTTTTATGAGTGAATCGTTGAGGCGTTTGCTCTATTAGTTTCCTCGAAACACTACAGTAATTCAATCAGGAATGCAAAAAGTAGCTGTATTCATGAATAAATCCTTAAATCATTAACCTAACTGATTTGTTCAGAAACACTGATTTATTCCGGAAGTAAGCAACGCTGCTCTGTGTTGCTCTGCAGTTCAACAGATCAACTGGCAGAGCCAAAATAGACAAAGTTAAGACGTGGTCACTTTTACCTTTATAGGCATTGAAATAAGTAGTGTGAGGGACATTTTCAGCACACTTTTATAGAATCCTGATCAACATATTTTTCTGCATTGTTTGTGTGTCTGTATTATATATCATACTGATAGGCTATCTGTAAAAAAAATCAATATCACACACGATGTGCTGTTGTTCTAAATGTCAGCTGATAATCAGAACAACAGCACTCTTACTTGTGTGACATTGCTTAATACAGATATTAGATTGATGTATAATACAGACCCAAACAGTGCAGACAAATGGTAAGCTGATCAGGATTTTGTGAAGTCTGCAACTGCTGCTGACTCAGGGGTCTGAGAAATACAGTTGCCCTCTTAATGAATAGCTACATCTATAAGGTTTAATCTTGGGAATACATAGAGGAACAATATTCACATACAAACATGCACATTACACTAAAATAGTCCCTCTAACTAAGACCATGTCTAGCAGTCTCTGACCTGCAACACTTACACACTAAAACTGAGAATGAATGCTGATGAGAAACGTTTCTGATGTCTTTTCACACTGCACATTTGTGTACAGAACACAACGTTGACTGGACAGAACAATGTTCTAGAAGGAATAACATCTGGAAATTATATTTAATGAAAAAAAATTCTATTTTTCTCAGTTTAGGGTTCCTCCGGGTTGTTGTTGTTTTTTTTATATATGTACTGACCTAATAGCTGTCATCTTGGACTTACATTAAAAGCAGAATGAAGCATCATGTAAAACTTGTCAATTATTAATGCTATTGTAGAATACTGAATATTGTAGAATGTTGTAGAATCAGTACAATGATAAAACTAAGCCATGATAATTTATCTCATGAGTGAAAGTATCTAATAACAAAGTATGATGTTGTGAGTGTTGAGCTGGCCATGTGATTTTAACATGTACCATCTTAATAATAAATCTGTAAAACTTTACAGCAAGGTTTCTTTTGTTGACTTTATTTAGCTATATTTAACACAAACTAACAATGAAAAATACTTAATGTTAAAAAAATGCTTATTGTTAGTTTATGAATTAATGTTAAATAATGGGACCTTATTGTAAAGTGTTACCAATAAATATTTTATTATTTATATATTGTGCATTTTTTAATAAAGAATAAACTACCAAGCATACAGTACCTTTAGTAAAAAAAAAACTTTCAAGTTTATCCAGCACCTTGGTTGATGGTGGTGTTACCTCAGCTAGATTTGGTTTCACTTTCAAAAAAAAAAAAAAAATACTCATCAGGCTTCAATTTTCCTGCACAACTTTTCGGGTCATCACATGGCTTCAAGCTAACTCCAGGAATGACCTATGTTGGCTCATCTCATCAGTGCTTTCCTTCTAGTCACTCTCCCAAAGAGGCTGAATCTGTGCTGAACAGATTGGTTATGTCTGAACAGTTTCTCATATTTCAGTCAAAGCTCTCAGCAGTGTTGTAGCTTTCCCTTTGGTTACTTCTCTGCTCTTTTAGTCCAGTTTCTCGGGTTGGTTGGTCTTCACTGCTCTTCTTGTCTAATGTGTATAAACACACAGTACAACTTTACTTCCCTAACACCTTACAGTGTTTGTTATGTTCATTGCAATTTAATAAAAACCAGTGCAATGAAATGATATTGTAAGCTTATTCAGAAGTAGACCATTTTCTCGCTATTAAAATCTTAACGGCTCATGGCAAAGACAGCTAATTTTCTCAGAAAAATGTGTAGCTAAGCAACATTGTGAGGCAAAAACAGTACAGAATATATTACATGACCAGTTTCTCAGCATGTTCACACTTTACTTCCAACTTTATTGTTCTGCTCCTTCCGTCCACATTTCTTCTCTGTGTTTGGGTGAAGTAAGACATAAATAAAATAGGCCTTCATCCAGTAAGTTTGCCCTCCTCAAATAATTAGCAATATCCTGACATCATGTGGTGAAGATTGGTATTGGCGCTTTTCATGTTATTTATAAAATGACGACGGCTATTTGTAGATTAATATATAAAATATTTGTATTTTTAATATAGCGATTTATACTTACAATTAATACTTGTATTTACTTAAACTGTCCACACATTTGTTATTCAAAATATAAATCACATCATAGATCGTGGAAGATATTCAAAATACACAGCCCTTTCTTTTTAGTAAAAACTTTTTTTTTCTTTTATGGCGTTACATTACAACATAAAATACGCCAACATTACGCAAAATTAAGCAATTCTGTACCAAAACTAAATGTCAGCGAATTGTTCATGTTTGTCATGTTTGTTTAGAAATGAATGAACTGGTAAGGCTACGTCATGAAGTTTGATCGAGACGGCGGATGGATATGATGTCGTGTCAGTCTGCTCTAGTTCCTGCTCTGCCTCATGATTTCTGGGCATTGAGAGGAGCGTCACTGTTACAGTATTTGTTTTTCTATGATGGGCAACACAGCGCGGCTAATGTAAGCAGTTCGTTGCAAAAAAAAAAAAAAAAAACTAGTAGAACGTTATGTTTCACTTGAAAACTAATATAAAGCGCAGTTAGGTGAAAATATGTGGAAATATGCAGAGATTGTCAGAATACGATTGACTCGCTTCAAATAGTTACTGCTAAAACATTTTATTTGCCTCCAATCGAAAAAAAATCTGTTAGCAGGATGGGAACTATTTCTTCAGGAAATCTCTTTCAGCGGAGGGATACAATCCTTCAGTGCGAAACACGAACAGGTGTATGACGCAAAACAGTCGGTCAATGCAACCGTTCACCGTCATCACAAAACCAGAAGCACGCATTTCATACTTACACCGTATCTGCAAAATATATATGTGTAATTTTACCACGAAGTACAGCTGCTCAGCAAAGAGTTTCAACATGACGTAAGGTAAGAAGACAAAACATTTGTTAGTCCGCTAGCTCGGTGGCTAATCGTAGCGCAAGTGCATTGATCGCTGATGCTCTGATGGCTTTAGCCAGTGACCGTTATTATCTCGGAACGTTTTTATACGTTTTAGTGTAACGTTACTGTGTATGTCAGATGATTTTTACTCTTAGTAACGTTAACGGTATCGACTATGAAAGTGGCACACAGATTTAAATGTCCTCTCAGCGGTAACGTAGTTTTGAGAGTGAGTGTTCGTACATTATTGAGAACATTATGTTAATATTTAGAGAGTTTCGTTTCCATAATTTCCCCCTTAGGTGTTTTCCCACGAAATAAGGAACAGACATGAACATTTCTTCTTGTTCTGAGGTGTTCAGTTCAGTAGTGCATCGAAGTCTGCTTGACCGACAGACGCAGTATTTACTTGAAACGGACTCTTGTAACGTTACGTTAAGTCTAGATGCTTGTCTTACTGTGTTTTATTATGAATGTCCTGTGTTTTATTAGGTTCGGTAAACGTTTGGTACCGTTCCGTTATTCTGATTCATTGTGAACTGCGCTAACGTTAGTTCACACGCTCTTTTCAGGTGCCATATGGTAAATGACTCGCCCTGCCATTGATTATTTTGTTTATTTAAAGGTCTCTATCGACTGTAAACTAAGAATTATGTCACGTCATTTTATTTCTTTAATGCACAAAATATAATGTTAAGCAGAACATTATGGACTGAAGGCTTCAGTCACCATTAACGTTCATTGCACTTTTCTCCATACAATGAAAGTGAATGGTGACCAAGATTGTCATTCTGCCTAGCAACTAGTTTTGTGTTGCACAGAAGAAAGTCAGTCATACAGGTGAGAGAATGATGACTTAGTTTTCACCTGAAAGGTAAATTAAAGGTGACATTTGACACTTTAGTTTGTACACTTTGATTTATAGAATAATAGACTAATTCTTCATCATGTCTAGTTTTATCTTATTTAATACAAGTAGTTGTAAGCATTTATTGGCTCCAACAGCATTTGAACAACACTAAATGTGTCATTTCATGTGATTTTTGCTTCTGTCCTAGGAATGGTGTGCAACAATTGGGTTTCCAAAATAAAAATCAGATTTTTTCCATAGGCAAATAGATTTTTTACATTAACTTATAACAAACCTACTGTAAGATATGAGGTTGGTAAACAATGTAGTTGTTTGTCAGTGGAATTCATGATGAAAAACTACATCACCCATGATTTAGCACTGCCCACTCCCTTGAAGCATCGCGAATAATGTAATTGAGTCGGTCTTTCAAAAAAAAAAAAGCTTTCAAAATACTTACATTTATGTATATATGCATATTTGGTAATGAACTAAAAATATGTTTCTGTAGATACAAGCTACAACTTTAAATTTCCCCAGTGTTTTTAATTCAATTAATGTCATTAATATTGCTTCATGGGATTGTAGTTCTTCCTCTCTTTCTCTCACTGAAGCTTATAAATAGTTGTGTAGCTTTGTCTTTTTGCCAGATTTTCATTTACCATTTTTCTTCAAGCAAAAGTTAGTGATGTGATTCTCCTCGCAACTGGTTACTTTGGTTAATGGCTAAAATTGCTTTAACAAATACTTTTAAAAATCTCCATAGATGTTTTTTCCTGAACAAGTAGTCACTCCTGACTCTTAACCGGAAGGATGCTTTGCATTTCCATTCTCCAGTCTTTCTTGTCAAATTAGTGTATATTCTGAGCTGATAATCTAATGTTAAACCTATTTAAAACAAATTTCAATGCGCATGGCTCCATAGTGCCATACTTTACAGTGTCGCAATGACCGTCATTTGTCAGTCAAAAGTTTCCAAAAGTTTGGGTTCCTTTGGAGATCGGAACAGAAGAGCATCCAATCGGAATTTAGAATTTGTCAGCGCTCATCGTTTACTCAGGAAATGGGTTCTGCTGATAGAACCACTGTGAATAACGTAACCGAGACTGTCTCCCCAAAATATCAAACTTCTGAAGTTTTTGTGTGTGTATACAGTGGTGGCCAAAATTGTTAGAACACACGGCATATTTAAGAGATTTCAGTTTGTTTTTGTTGAATTGGCCATTACAATACCAATAAAATGAACTATCGCCGGAAATACTTCTGATGGAAGGAATCTGCTGGAACACTGACAATGATTGACTGGCCCCCTTGAAGTTGGAAAATAAACTGGACAGATCTATTGTACATTCAAAGGGAATCCTTTGGGAAGAGTTGCAGATAGCATGGGATGACATTAGTGTTGAAGTTCTCAGGAAATATACTGACACTGTTCCAGAGAGATGTGCTGCAGTAATTGCTGCAGGATGTGGACATACTAAATATTAAAGTTAAAAGTAGGTAAAAACAGTATGAATGACTTCATTTGATATTTGTTGTGCTCAGAGCAACTATCTGCATATCTCATGAACACTATGAAATTACATCTTGTTTTGGAGGCAAAAAAGGGTCAATATTTTCAGATTTGTGTTTGTTCTAACACTTTTGGCCACCACTGTATGTGCATATTGTACAAGAAAATATCAAATATATTTAAATGTAAAGTTAGGTTTTAAGTTGACTGTCATTCACAATGCATCATGGTATTGTAGTTTTTTTACTCATGAAAGACCTTTGTCTTTTTGTCCGGCTTTCAAATACATTTGTGCTTCAAATCAAAGTTTGTGTTGTGACTCATCTTGCAGCTGGTTGGTTTGAATCATGGCTTGTAACTCTTAAACTAAAACTTTTTCTAAAAATCTTCATTGGGAAAATGAATGCTGTTGTACTCTTACGTTTGAAAAATTGCTATTAAATATCCCTTCATCTGTTTAAAGTTTTGGATTCGTCTTTAAATTGGCCACTCCTTTGACGTGTGTAGTGTGGCTATAAGGTTCGGCTCTGTTTATCTAGTGTGGTTCACACCCTCCTCAAGCACAGGGCAGGGCAGGAGATCCTGCAGAGAGCACCAGCTTATGGCCCCCAGTGCAGGGACTTTGGATTGGCGTCTGAAAACAAAAGTACCCCATAATGAGCACTGCCAAACTAAACGATAAAGCTCCCCTGTCTCTCATCAGCCCCACCTCCATCTTTCCTTTCTCCTGCTTCTTCTAGTCACAACACGCAGTGAGTCATGTAACATGCTGCCCCCATCCCTCGCTCTGTTCTCCCCATCCCGCTGTCGTCAGAGAGCTGCCACGTCCCTCCTCTCTCCGCTCATGTCATGAATGGGCTTCGGTTGGCAGCCATCTCTCTCAATCGAAGTCTCACACACACCAATGTTGTTTTATTATTGTTGAGTTGCAACTAGCTTAGAATAAGGGACTTTATTTTTTTTTTTTATTTTTTTTTTTTTTTATTTCAGTTTGCCTTCAAGTAACGAATCTATGTTGTTGGTATTAATTTAACTTTACTATAATAAGCTGACTATTTATTCTGCCTACTTTGATATGATCCAGTCTACTTTCACCAGCAGCTAGCAGTCCAGACTCTATTTCCTGAGATATTTGGATTTATAATCTACTGTTAGAGGATATTATAGGATTTCAGTGTTTCTTAGAGTGTCTTCAGGGAGCATTGACTCCTCTCACTCACTGATCGCTAATGTTGGTGCCTTCGGCTGCTCGCCTGTGTCTTTTTGGTTGCTGTGGGGTCTGTTGCCATAGGGATGATGCTAGCGGTGGCGTTCACAGCTTGATGAGCAGTGTCATTGTTAGTAAGTGTTTGTTTATGATGATCAGCCAGCAGCTGATGGACGCTCTGCAGTGTTGTCATGACTGTCCTCTAATGAGGCCCACTGAAAGATCTGTCTGTTGTGCACGGATCTGGATTCATTTGAGTTTGAAATTGGATGAAGTGGTAAGTACTGTTTTTCAAGTGCTTCAGATCGCTGTATATTTCAAATGTTTTCAGATACATACTTTTTATGATATAAAATTATAGAGGTTTTTATTTCAATTCCATTGTCTTTGCAAAATATAAAAATAAAACTATTTATGACGCAAACTTTACTGATGATTTCAAGATTGTCACGGGTAATTTTGTCATACGTTCGCCAGTTAGATCAACCAGGGGAAAAGTGAATTTTAATATTAATTAAAGTGATTTAAAATAAGCCCAAACAACTTAAAATCAAGATATCTATTTCTTTCTTTATATCACAATTTTTCTTTTTTTTTAAGAACCTTGATACCCACAATTTTCTGAAAACTAGGATTTATGAAATTATATCATATCACAGTATGTAAAATTCAATATTTTTAATTTATAGACCTGGAAAGTCAAGTCTTCTAATACAGAATACTCAATGGTCATTTGTATAAGAATATACATTTTTCTAGATATTCCAAGCTCCCAAATATTTTTTTGGGGTAGAAATTGTGATTAAAAAAATAGGCCTACTTGTAAAAATCCTTAAGCTTAATTCTAAATTACATCTTAAGCCTGGTTCACACGGGACGATTTTAAAATTGTCGGCTGATTTTCCAAACCTGAGAGACCCCACACACGGCAATAAAAAATCACGGGTCTAACAGTTTTGGTCATACAGTGTGTGGTGTGCAGCCACACGGCAAAATCAACACATCACACACGAACCGATTTGACTCCCGAGCATTCCCAGGTCAGACGGGAAATCTCGCAAAATCCCTCGAGATCAAACGTGACTTCAGAGTAAACAATCATGGCGGACGAAAAGGATGCAGTGGCCATAGTTTGTGCTTTGTTTGTAACCGAAAAAAAACATAAGAAAAATAAGAAAAGGTGATGGTCAAAGAAGTGGAGACAAAGTCCTCCATCTCCGACGTCCACCGGACTTTCTGGTGCGCCATGCCGCCGGCTGTTTTGATTTTGTTTCCCGGTACTTCCTCGCTGCCTCGTCACCTCGCTTTCTGATTGGCTACACGCCACAGTCCACAGGCTGCGTGATCGTTTGTCCTCGGGGGACACCACACACGAGAAGAAATCAGGCCAAATAAATCCAACATGTTGGATATCCCCGATTTGAGATCGGAGCGGTCCCGACGTCCTTCCGAGCAGAGAAGAGCAGTCTTAAGAAACCACACACAGCAGGAATATCTGATCAGATTATTTTACGATAATCGGAGCATCCTTAAGATTGTCGGAAGGTGTCAATCGGGGCTAAAATCGGCCTAATTATCCTGCCGTGTGAACCAGGCTTCACATGAACTGGAAATGAAATGGGGCCTTTGAATATTGTTGTAGGCAGTAGAGGGCCTTGGAGTCAAAAAAGGTTGAGAGCCTCACAGAAAACCAAGTGTTTAGGTTTGCAGGGCATACAAATGAATGCACAAGATCAATGTATGTTAAATTTTTGATGGCAGGTCTTTCTTATTGTTGCGCTCTGTTAAAGGCTAGATTTTGCATCATTCATCCAGGTCCACATAAATCAATACACAACCCGGGATGTTAGTGTCCAGCTCTTTTTACTTTACTTTGACTATAAGACTCAGTTATTGTCCTTTTTGCCAAGTAAAAATACCTGGCAGTGAAACCGGAGAACTACTCTTTCTTACGTGATGTTTAACACACACACACACACACACACATAGGCAGAGCAGGAAGATAAGCTCTGTTGCATTTATAGAGCAGTCCTACACCCCATTCCCAAAGAGACGTTGGCTTTCATCCAACAAGGAAGTGATTTATTTTAAACAAATGAGGAAATTGAATGGTGCATTAGCATACCCTCTAAAAAGCCTCTGGTTGGTTCAGCAGGCATAAACTGTTGAGTTTCTTGAAACACTGGAGCAGAGACCAAAAGATCTGTAGAAGGGCTTATATGTGCAAATCCTGGTATCAGTTTTGCAATCTTTCCTTCTGATGTGGGTGGGTAATCACATATCCCCCTCTCTCACACATCCCCACTGGGTTTGTCATGAGTTTAGTGGAGAAACAAACGCTGCCTTATGCTGGGCTATAAATGCAGATGATGTCAGTGTCATGGAGCGAGAAGTCGTGTAAGGTAGTGTCGTCTATGGGTCCACTGGCATGTTTAATTTATCCAAACATGCTGTGCTGCTGAAGATTTAGCTTGCCATCCTGTGTGTCTGTGTTGATTTGAAGAACTGGAGCATGAAGGAGGACAGTATTAAGGTGCCTGCATCTCAAGTTCAGCTTTAAAAAGCTTTCAGACTCTTCACTTCCTCATAGCAGACTTCTTTTTTTCTTTTTTAATTGCACTAAAGGGACATTGTTATATGATATTCTGCCTAGTTCAGTCCTTTAAATGACTATTTTGAGGTGATTATTTCCAGAGGCTGTGAATTGCATTGATCACTTGAGTAATTACGCACTTTGTATGGCTCTGTCTGTATTCTTTTGGTTTCCTTATCTAGGGCCTGTGAACCTTGACCTGACCTGCTACAGCTGGACTCCTCTCTGTAGACGCTAAAGAAACACTCTTCAAACTCCAGGACCATGTCAAGTAAGCTTACTGCTGCATGAATACACTAAATAAAAATGGAAGCATAGTTGTATTGTTTGTCAAACACAGTTAATCTCATCACATGGTTTTCTGTTCTCTTTAGCAGGTAATTACACTCCTGCCCCAGGGGGCCCTTTTTCGGCCCTCACACCCAGCATGTGGCCCCAGGACATTTTGGCAAAGTACTTTCAGGTAGTTTACTCATACTTTGTTTATAATGCTCTAAGTGGCAGATTAATGTTATTCTGTTATTGTATCATCATCATTGTTATGGGAAGTGGTTCATTTCTGAGAGATGTTGTTCTGACTGTTGCAGAAAGACCCCGATATGGAAGCAGAACTGCAGTATGATGAATTTGGGTTCCGGATCGATAGTGAAGGTTAGTGTGGGATAGGGCTGTCAAAATGGCTAAAAAAACAAAATTCAAATTTTAACTTAAATATTATAAAAATTGAATTTAAAATGTATAATTTCAGTTATGGTGAAGAAAAGCTTTTGGCTTTTGAGGTCACAAGAGGGTGCATCGAGCAAAATATTACTGCACTTTTTTTCAAAGTGTAAGATAACATGACTATCTGTGAAAAAAGTGGATAATGTTTAAAGGGTACATACACAGTTTCACCTAATCTCATGTTAATCTTGAGTACCTATAGAGTAGTACTGCATCCTTCATATATCCAAAAAGTATTTAGTTTTATCAAATTTATAAAAGAAAAATACAGCCTTCTGATTCTTTCCGGAAAAAGCCGAGCTCCTGGAGGCGTGCCTTGAGCGGAGCTATAATACTGACGTTTCGTGTTGTTTCCATTAACATATATTCATTTATGTGCTGATTTAAAAAAAAAATACAGAAATCTGATGCAATTGTACTTGCATGAATGGGGTCTTTTATCACAGGGATCGCTCCATGTCCAAATGTTGTGCAAATCCAGCGTCGACTTGGGCCTTGTTTATAAAACATTCGTCACTCAAATGACCAGAACACACAAAGGCACTTGATACACTCAGTTGCTGACCCGGAAAAACAAACTGCATCCACTGTTCATGTAACGCTGGGTTCTTGGGGAAGATGAACACGGTAAACTTTCCCTCAAATCCAAAAATGCACTTATTTGGAGACATTCTTGAACAAATCCTACGCAGCGCTGCTGATGATTTTGAAGTGCGTTGATGTGCGTGGTCTCGCTCTCCTCTGGCCAACGTGTGCGCGGGCGCGCTTTTCTGCCAGAAATGCTCATATAAGGAGTTCCGCTCTATGTTCCGCTCTTGTCTACGTCATTAGATCCACGATCGAAAAAAAAACTGCCGAAACTTGTACAAACCCGGAAGTAAGATTTTCGGCACAGAAATTCTCTGTCATTCTTCTAAATAATTTTTTACAACTTTGGCCATGTTTAGCACGAGAATCCATCTCTTTAACACTGTGAACAACTCTGAATACACGAACACCATTGTACCCCCCCTTTAAAGTAATGTTTATAAACCAATTTTAATCAAGTGGCTTAAAAAAAACTATAAACCAAACAGCATCATGTATGTATGAAGTTTAATACAAAGGGTTGAAAGACATTCACACAGAGTACTTTTTTCATTTAAAAACACAAGTTGCAGTTGGATGGGGAATAAACCCGCCGTAAAGTTGAACTTGCATTAATTTTACATGGCTTTCTAAACAAACTCTTTTTGTGTGAGATGCGAGTGCAACGGTGATAGATGTCCCTCTAGAAAATGCGCGAAAATACGTTTTTGCATTTGAATGTGGATATTTTAAATTCCAAAATATGTGAAATTTGAAAAAAATGTATTGTGGTGTTCAGTAGCGCTGTGTTCGATACATCGATTTGCCGATGTATTCTCACAAAGATTTGACGATACGAGTATCGATACAGTTGGCCCTGTATTAATATTGTGGCACATGTGCAGCAGTGGACTGCGCTTAATTTGAATATGAGAACGCTGCTTAAAATGGAGTAGAAAAGTGTGAGGTTTCTAAAAAAATAATGAATGGAGAATAATATATTGGCTACCACAATGTTTAATCTGGCCGCAGAGGAATACAACTGGGTTGCCTGATATACAGAGACGTATTCTCCGAAACAGAGCTCCCACTTGCTTAATACAAAAATATCTACTAAGTTTGTTAATTATCATTGTCAACCTGGCAACCCTGTGTATGCGCTCTCTCTCCACTAATATTCTATTCTCAGAGAAATGTAATTATCAACTGTTCATTTATGTCAGAGAGAGGGAGGCTGCGTATGTATGAATTACCACCGTTTTGTCATTTTTCTTTATTAATATTTTAAAGTATAGTATTTTAGTATAATAGTATAATTCATTTTATTAGTATTCTATATTATATTTTTAAATGTAGAGAGTGCATTAATTTCTGCAATGATAACCTACCAGCAATGCTAAGATTATATTTTTTTTAGATATATTATTATGAGTACATTAATATTTTTGGACCTCTAAAACAAGATCCAAGCAATCAGAATGTTGTACCTGGTGAGGAGTTCCCCATGTTAACATGAAACAAATGCCATTATGTATATTGTACTTTGGTAAAGTTATGGAGGCCCTTCATAATGCAGAGGTCAACTGCCTGCTCTGTCAATAGTTAGCAATGGCCCTATAGTGTGCAGTGTTTAATACACAACTTTTTTACGTAATTCTTCTCGGGTCAAATTTAGTGCAGTCCTGTATCATGGTATGTATTGTATCGTGGCCTCTGTATCGTGATATGGATCAGCAGATAATAATAAGTAATGTTTTTTCATCACTAAATCAGCATATTAGAATGATCTCAGAAGGATCATGTGACACCGAGCCTGAAGAAATTACTGCTATATATATATATATATATATATATAGGCCTGTCAGCTATACGTATATGTGTGTGTGTGTGTGTGTGTGTGTATGTTTTTATATATATATATATATATATATATATATATATATATATTAGTGCTGTCAACTGATTATAAAAAGTACAAATTAATCGCTAATTTATCTTAAATTAATTACGATTATTCCCAAAGTTGTTAAATATACTTTTATATTGCAATAATTTCTCATTTAATCTTAAAATTAATGCTCAAATAACACAAAGACAGTACATTTGTTTAATGGGATATTTTGTATTAGACTTTTTGTAAATAACTTCTAATTTAAGTGAACTTAAATTAATTAATTTAAATTGCTATCTGTACACTTCTTGCTAGAAGGCTAATTTTGTACAAATGGAAATACTCTTCACCTCCAACATACGGACATTGGATTAAAGATGTGATGTATAACATACAATTGGAAAAGCTGCGATGTTCTGTGAAGGTGTCAAATAAGAGATTTCTTATCACCTGGCAACCTTTGCTGACCTTTGTGGAGAACACTTCTGCTAAAAAATTATTATGAATGTACATGTTTGTATATTATTATTATTGTATTTTTATTATATATATATATATATATTTTTTTTTTTGGTCTGACTGTTACATGGGGTTGGGTGGGATGAGGGGGTTCTTATCTGTTCTGTATAATGTATTTGTTTTTCAGTATCATTTGTTAAAATTAAAATAAACATTGAGGGGAAAAAATTAAGTAATTTAAGTAATTTTCACATAAACACATTTTAATTAATGTCATGTTTTCCTGTGCCCTTCAGCAGAAATATCCAGAAATTGGAATTGAAGTTATCAAATGTTAAATTCTAAATTAAATATAGATGAATCATTAATAATGCATGATAATAATATTAATAAGCTATAAAAGGTAATGATTTTTTGATTAACAGCCATCACAGCATCCAACAACAAAATAAATAAAGGTATAAATTTTTCTTTTTGCTGTATTTTTGATCAAATAAATGCAACTTCGAAATTTCTTTCAGAAATAAATTGGTATAGGTACACTTTAGTATAGGGACCAATTCTCACTGTTAACTAGTTGCTTATTAGCATGGTTACATACTGGCTGTTTATTAGTATTTATAAAGCACATATTCTGCATGAACATATTCGACGTCCTAATACCTAAACTTAAAAACTACCTTATTAACTATTAATAAGATTCAAATTAGCAGTTTGTTGAGTCGAAAGTCATAGTTAATGGTTTATTAATTGTGAAAATTGGACCTGTGATTAAAATAAACTGAGAAGAATTGAATAAACTGTGACCAAAAATTCCCACTGATCCCAAACTCAAATGGTTTTTTATGTTGAAGCTTTGTTATAGATATTTGTTTGTAACAGATGGCTTGACAAAGCAGATGATCATGTTTAAAAAGAGGGGTGTCCTCCTGGAATGCTCAGTGTCAAGCCCTTTTAAATCTAAGTCTCATCTAGAGCCCCTTTCACACTTCACGTTGGTCCCGGAAAATTGGCGGAACATTGCCGGATTGCCTTGTGTGTGAAAGCAAACAGATTCTGGGATTGGTTCGGGGATCGATCCTGGGTTGGGGACCTAGTAACATTGCCGGGTTTAGTCCTGGAAGGAGCTCTGTGTAAATAAAAGCCAGAACTAATGGCGTAAAGTGTGTGTCGTAGTGATGACGCACGTTATCGTGCAACTTTTTTACCAGGTGTTTTGATGGCAGATCAACGTGCATCAAAAAATCTGTGCAAACTGTAATGAAGCAGATATCAGTTAGTTCCTCACTCTCCGCGCTGAAGCTGAGATCGTTCGCCAGTTTAAGTGAAAGTATAATGTGCCTAGCGTTTTCGACTCGTACATTACACATCACGCCCTCATGTCACATTACATTACGGGACCTTTACGGGTTGTGTGTGAATGCACTCACAGATTCCAGGAAATCACTGGAAATGTGAATGAAACAAAATCTAACGATCCAGGAACAATTGCCGGGACACATTACCCGTGTATTATCTGGAATCTCAGTGTGAAAGGGGCTTAGTACTGTCTTTCCCCATATTTGTCAGGAGTTAAGAGGTTTTTTTCTGCTTCAGACGGGGTTGAGACAAGTAAATGGCAGCGTGGTGAAGGGGCTCCTCAGAAAGAGGACCCTCAGCAAAGACTTCGCTGGCAGGCCCATCTGGAGTTCACCCACAATCACACTGTAGGAGACCTGACATGGGACAAGATCTCCCCTACCCTGGCTTGCTCTGACCGCCTTCGGACCCTTGTGCTGGGGGGCATACCACACAGCATGAGACCACAGGTCAGCACTGAGAACCTGTTTATCAACCCTCTAAATGGGTTTTTGTTTGTGTTTTTACCTCACCACATATTTAAGGCTATCTTTGTATTATTGTTAAACACCATCAGGCGGCTAATCTGCTGATGTAATGTTCCCATGGCAACCATGTTAATGCTTGAGGTATTCTTAGTGTCACTGTAATACGACATGATGTCTTGGCAATACAGTATCTTGTTTATGCTGTGTTGCTATTTTCAGAGATTCCCATGAGAACAGCGGTGTGTTTCAGATCTTCCAAGTGCACCTCTGCTGGATCTTTGTGTGTTTATCTGTCTTGTTCCTCATTGTCTCTGTCACATGCATTCCCTCAGATGTGGATGCATTTGTCAGGGGCCCTGCAGAAAAAGAGAACATCAGAAATCTCCTACAGGGAAATCGTCAAAAACAGTTCTAATGACGACACCACAGCAGCCAAACAGGTACACGTCATCTCTGCCACAGATGTGATGTAGTCAGAGATTTAGTTGAAATGGAGACTTCAATTTAAAATAAATGCTGTTCTTTTGAGCTTTCTAAAAATCCTGAAAAACATTTTTTTATACCGTTTCCACAAAAGTTTTAGGCAGCACAGCTGATTTAACACTGACAGTCATAACAAAATGTTTCTTGAATCAGCATATTAAAATGATTTCAAATTCTGATTTTTTGACACTGACTTTTTCTTTTCAATTTTAAGCTCAAATTCATTCATGCACTCACCTCAGACTTTACATAGACGTGTTCCAGTATTGTTTTTAAAATGCATGTCTCTCTGTCTGTGCTGCAGATAGAAAAGGATCTTTTGCGGACCATGCCCACTAATGCGTGCTTCAGTAACATGTCGAGTGTGGGGGTGCCCAAGCTCAGGCGGGTCCTGAGAGGACTGGCGTGGCTGTATCCAGACATCGGCTACTGTCAGGGCACAGGCATGGTATGAAGCGACCTTACACAGACTCTGTCTCTCTGCTCATCGGCTGTAAGACTCTGAGGTGTGTGTGTTTGTCTTTGATACAGGTGGTGTCCTGTCTGCTGCTGTTTCTGGAGGAGGAGGATGCTCTGTGGATGATGTGTGCACTGATAGAGGACCTTCTACCTCCCTCATACTTCTCCTCCACGCTGTTGGGAGTTCAGACCGACCAGCGCGTGCTCAGACAGCTCATAGTGCAGTATCTGCCGAGTCTAGACCAGCTCTTACAGGAGCATGACATTGGTGAGACACGAACAGCCTCAGAAATATTAAACGCAAGATACTTTTTTTTTAATCGCTTTTGCTCCAAAGATTAAAAAAGCATTCAGATGTTCATGTTTTCCCTCTCAGAGCTTTCTTTAATCACGCTGCACTGGTTCCTCACTGCCTTTGCCAGTGTGGTGGACATCCGCATCCTGCTGCGAATCTGGGACCTGTTCTTCTACGAGGGCTCAGTGGTGCTCTTCCAGGTTACGCTGGGCATGCTGAAGATCAAGGTTGTTTAACTTTATTCAAAGACTTCTATCTTTCTATTAACTAAGCTTTCGATGGTTAAACAAGGCAGCAATGAGTGTTTGATACGACACAATGTAAATAATACTGGTTTCTTTTTGTGTTGTAAAGGAGGAAGAACTGGTGTCATCTGAGAACTCGGCATCCATCTTTAACACACTCTCAGATCTGCCCAGTCAACTAGAGGACGGGGCGGCAGTGCTGGGCGAGGCTGTGCGTCTGGCAGGATCTCTGTCTCAGGAAAGCCTGGATGCACTCAGACACAAGCATCTTGCCTACATCCTGGCAGAGCAGGCCCAGCTCAACTCTGGCAACTCCCATTCCCTCCACACCAACCTCAACAAGGTTGAGAGCATGAACAGTATCTTGGATCATCATATGTGACGCTCATATTTAGACACACTTTATTTGCAATATACAAAATGTGAATACAGATTCACTCATTTGTGTGTGTCAATGTCCAGGTGGTCCGCAGACAGAGCCTGCACAGGAAATCCACCCTGAGCTCGCTTCTCTGGGGGGAGGACGAGGTGGAGGCGCTGAAGGCCAAAAACATCAAACAGACGGAGCTGGTGGCAGCACTGAGAGAAGCCATCAGTCGAACCGCAGAGCACTTTCACTGCCTGGACCCCCGCAACTGCAGCACTGTGAGAGCCACTCGACCACATTGAATCACCTTTTAGAATCTGTCAGGAATAATTCAATTAGAAACAGAACATTTGCACTGAAACGGCAACACTGACTCATGTACCTGGTGACTCACTGAGTTGTTTTGTTGAATTGCATAAATTAGGCCTATGTATCAAGAAATTAGCGGCACACTCGCATTAGCACTAAACAGACCACCATGAGTCAGACAGAGTCTCGAGTTATTAATCAATTATAATCATTAAGTAGTCAGATGTCAAACATGACTTCTCAGTTGATATTGCTGAATTTAGGGCTGCAGGATTATGACAAAAATCATAATTGTCAATTATTCCCTTGAAACTGTAATTGCAATTATTAATTACGAATATCACAATTTACATTTAATTATGTTTATATCATTGTTTGATGCAACTGCATGCCGTATTTTTTATATTTAAATAAACAAGCTAAAAACACTCTTAACTGAAAAACCTTTAGTGCTTTCTACAGTATTAAGCCTCATATGTCAACTATACATCGGATTGGTTTCTTCTTTAAATTAGAAGAGGAACTAGCTGAATTTCTCTCTGTAGTTGCCATATTACACACATAAGCTGGGAGGAAAAAACTTGTCCAGCTTACTCCCTCTCTATCTCGCTCTCTAGGATTTGACTCCGGACTATTCTATGGAGAGTCATCAAAGGGATCACGAGAACTTCCTGGTTGTGTCTCGGAATCGCCGGAGACGAGCCAAAGCCTTGCTGGACTTTGAACGGCACGACGATGATGAACTGGGCTTTCGGAAGAATGACATCATCACAGTGAGCACCTGCTCTTTCTGTCATCTAAACATGTTAACTGATGCCTCGCCTTTGTTCCTTGACTCTATCTCTGTGTTCATTCTCAGATCATCTCACAGAAAGATGAGCACTGCTGGGTTGGGGAGCTGAACGGCCTGAAAGGTGAGCTGAGATGTGCTTACCAGAAGCATTCGAAATGTCTTTGATTGTCAGAAATGGTTCCAACTGGCACTTATACCCTACATTCAACTCATTACACCAATCGGTATTGCCCACAAACCTTTTGTCCCATTAGGCTGGTTTCCTGCTAAATTTGTGGAAGTCTTGGATGAACGAAGTAAAGAGGTAATAGCTTTGCTTTTGGATTGTGTCTGTTAATTCCTGTGAATAAGGGATAAATCTTAACTGTCTCATGCACACGTTCCTGTCGTTCAGTACTCTCTGGCTGGAGACGACACTGTAACTGAGGCAGTCAATGACTTGGTCAGAGGCACGTTGTGTCCTGCTCTCAAGTCCATCTTTCAGCACGGCCTGAAGAAGCCCTCCATACTGGGAGGACCTTGTCACCCTTGGCTCTTCATCGAGGAGGTAGGAGCAGATTGGGTTTCCTATGGAAAGTTACATACATTTAGAGACGTGAGTCAAGTGAGTGAAAGAGTTGTGTGTGTGTGTTGATCACAGGCTGCCAGCAGAGAAGTGGAGAGAGACTTCAACTCTGTCTACTCCAGACTGGTGCTCTGCAAGACCTACAGGTGAGACATGTAGCTACATAAGATCTCACCTTCTCTAATTGTCTTAATGGTGCTTCGCTGATATGATATCCAATTCACCTCTTTAGGTTAGATGAAGATGGGAAGGTGCTCACACCTGAAGAGCTTCTTTACAGGGTGAGTTTGACAAAATAAAGATACCTGATCAAATTTGATCAGCGGTTAGGGTGGTTGAGCACTGGTTTTACGTTTGTACACCAAGCATCTGTACACTCTCTGTCTGTCATTAGGCAGTGCAGTCTGTCAACATGAGCCACGACACTGCACACGTTCAGATGGACGTCAAGTTTCGCTCGCTCATCTGTGTGGGCTTAAAGTAAGTCAGTCTGCGGTGACACCATCTCTGTTTTGTTTTCTGTTCCAATAATGCAAGCGTGTGTGTTGTGTTAGTGAGCAGGTGCTGCACCTGTGGCTGGAGGTGTTGTGTTCCAGTATGAGTGCCGTGGAGAAGTGGTACCATCCCTGGTCCTTTCTGCGCAGTCCTGGCTGGGTTCAGATAAAGTGTGAACTCAGGTAAGACTGAGCCGCTGCTGATGGGCTGAAATGAGCTCAGAATGTGTTCAAAAAGAAGTGGAAACCGACACATTACTATACAGTTGAAATAAAGACATTTTCTCATTTGTTATTGGGTCATTCCCTGTAAAATCAACCACATTTTCCCGGCTCAAATTTTTATTTTGTCAATATTGTTCTCAAGAAAGATAAACACATAGTGATGAAAGCCAAAATATTAAACCATTGATCTATTTTTACTATAACATTTTCTTTTTTTATAGGGGGGAGTCAAAAGGACAATTTTCATCTGAGATTCAGAGACAAATTACAGTTGGGTTAAAATGAAAAAAAGATGGCAGCATAATTTTGTTATTTTTACAGAGATTGGTAGCTCTGTTAGTGAAATCTGATGGCTTTAGCAGTCTTTGTTGCATTATATGCCAATGGTGAACATTCGAAAATGGGGAAAAAAAATTATTACTTTTTTTTTCTCTCTCCAAAGTTTGCTTGCCTGTGACACGATAAGTATTAAAAACCATATTAATGCCCAATTTTAGATAATGGGTCTCAACAAACTTTCCGTGTTTACATTACGTGTTCTCATAACCCACAGAGATTACAAATTGATCTGAATGAATCATTACTAAATGGTCTCAATTATTTGGTCAATCCTGTATGTTAAAATAACTGCCATAAATGTTCTTTTGGTTGATTTGAGTGTATTACTGACATGGGTTTGTATGTGCTACTTTCAGAGTTCTCTCAAAGTTTGCCTTTAGTCTCTCCCAAGACTGTGAGCTGCCTACCAAAAAAGAGGTGAGAGATTGGAACTACCTCCTCACATTCACTCAGCGTCTCACATGTCCCCCCCACCCACACACTAGTGTTGCACGGTGAACCGATACTTCAAAAGTATCGCGATTCTCAGAAAATTATAAACGTCACAATTCTTAAATTTATTAGTATCGATACTTCAAAGAATGACTGCGTTCCAGATTTGTAAGAGACGTATTTCATGTTGGTGTGTGCAACGCACGCTTTCAGTGCCTCCCTATGGACGTCTGTGTTTTTCTCCTCACGCAAGCAGCAGCAAAAAAGCACTACAGCGAGATGGCTGCATTAGTGGCTTTACTAAACTGATTTGGCTTTACTAAAATGTGTGCATAATCGTATTAAATAGTTTAAATAAGTTGTTCAGATGAACAAAGCACGAGGTTTTCTTGCATAATTAACATTTTAATTGTTTGGTCAGACAGTTCATATATAATATTCACATTAATCGGGGATTAAACGTGGAGTTATGTTCTGTATGCTAAATATGAAAACGAGTGTATCTGCACAGCACCTATAACTGCACTTTGTATCTGCTGATTGCTGATCGAGATTTACATGCTTGGCTCACTGACCCTGTATACTCATTCATTACGTTCATAAACGAGATGTATCAGTTCATTCAACTCGTTCACGAATGAGAAGATCTCTCGATCTCGTTCAGTGAAGGGCGTATGGGTTCACTACATTCAACAAATCACATGCTCCGTCACATCTTGAGTAACTCTTTGACAGGATGAAACAGTTCACAGAGCTGTTCACGAGCTGCGCATGCGCAGCTAATAGCGCTGTGTTTGCGCGCTGCTGTGGAGGGAGGAACTACAGTGAACGAAAAATGAGAAAAATAAATTTCACTATATTTGCGGGCTGGGGCGGGCCAAATAATTTCATAAAAGCGTGACCCGCGGATTGGAAAAAAACCGGACCCGCGCATCACTAGGCTGCATGTGCAAGCACAAGTGATACTGTGGCCGCCGGTCCATGACTGGTAGAAAAAGATGACGCTCATTAAAGCTCACTGGCTGAGTTTTCTCCTCTGAAAGAAAAGGTTGCACAACTGACTGAATAAGTTACAATTTCTGAGATATTGCTGCTAAATTTTATTTGCTTTTTTTTTTTTTTTACTTGAATGCCATTGCTTAAATTGATATTATTTATTTATTGACATTTAATCTTCTGAGTTCAGAAACATTGTTTAATATAATCGCTGTTCATATTTTTATTTAATGTTCAGAGACAAGATAAATTTATTACTCTTATGTTTCTTATGATAACTGAGATAATGCTGCTAAATTGATTCTTTCTTTACCTTAAATGTCATTGCTCTAATTTATTTTTTATATTTTGATATTTCATATTTTGTTCAAATGTTTAATATATCTGCTATTCATATGTTCATTTATTAGTGTGTTATATGATTAGAATGTTGTCCCGGTTTTAAAATAAAGCACAGCAATGATATTTGAGAGTGTATTTTCCCTTTTCAGGAAAAGTATCGAAAAAGTATCGAAATCGCAATTCTTGACTAGGTATCGGTATCGAAACAATAATTTTGGTATCGTGACAACAGTACCACACACACACACACACAGTTACACACAGGCTAACATGCATCTGCGTGTTTGTCTGCCATTCCAGAAGTCTCCTGTTCTCAAATCAGAAGTGGTGGATGTCTTGGTGCAACATCACCTCTTTAGTTGGGACCTCTAGGTAATGCTGGTAACTAGTTACTAGCCTGCTGCTTGATAAGTGTCTGCGGAAGCAGTCAGTGCTGGTAGTAGTAGAAGTGCTTAGTGTGTTCTTCTCTCCTGTTCACTGCTGTTTAAATAGTGCCTTCACATAATGCCAACTAAACCTTTAAAAACCAGTTCAGCAGCTTTTGTGCCGAATGCTAATGAAACTCTAGAGCAAATAACACTCTCCATTATGTTTAGTTCAGACAGAAGCTTGGATACCAGTGTGCTTGGAAAAATGAAGGCCTATATAACTAAATGGCAAAAACAAATTTTGCTTCAGGGGCAGGTTGCATAAACTGTTTAGACTTGTCTTTAAAAATAACTGTTTAGTCACTTACCCCCATGTCGTTCCAGACCAGTAAAAGCTTCTTCGTTCGTCTTCGGAACACTTTTTTTTCGATATTTTAGATGAAAACCGGGAGGCTTGTGACTGTCCCATAGACTGCCAAGTAACTTACACTGTCACGGTCCAGAAAAGTATAAAAGCATCGATGATTGGTGATTCAACCGTAACAATATGAAGCGACAAGAATACTTTTTGTACATGAAGAAAACATAAATGAACATTTTATTCAACAATTTGTCTCCTCTGTGTCTCCATCACCATAGCGTCATTTTGGAGAATATCTTCTGAATGCAGGCAGCTTACGCTCTTTTGTGTCAGCTGTGCCACAAGAATACATTTTCTATGTGTATCTACGCTTTGATTTGAATGAAAACATTGCATCTGTGCAGCGCGGCTGCATGCTGATGGAGGTTTTCACTGTTGTCTGGAAGTAGACTGGGAGGCATTTCCTGGTGTTGAGATTTCCTCAGTGACTCCACATTCACCTGAAACATGTGACCATTAGTGCTAAGGTTAGCTTGTAGAGGATTTTCTGCTCTGACCTTTAGATGTGGTGTTAGTGCACTGTGCTTCTCACGTCACGTGACCTTGTCTTGAGCTCTGATAGAGTACAGTGTTTAATTACAGCAGGAATGCTGAGCACAGCCATTTGTTTTGAAGTAGTTCAACCATTCAAGGCAATGAAGCATCATTTAATCAGCAGAGTGCAGATGTAAAGACACCTTACCAAATGTCTCACTTAACCCCACGTGTTTTCCAGGAGAAGGAGCAGAGGCCATTGAAGGAGGGAGTTCAGGACATGTTGGTGAAGCATCACCTCTTCAGCTGGGACATTGATGGCTAAACCACCACACACTTCCTGTGAGCTGCAAACACACAGACCAAATCACTCTCCATCTGCAGAAAAACAGGGATCACACCTGAAATTCATCTTCATTCGCTGTACAGCTTTACGTCACATAGCTGAATTGTTGAGTGTTTGTGTGTTGTTATGGCTCAATAGTTTCACTCTTTGTGACTCTTGTAAGAGTCTGTTTGTACAAAGGAGTTCTTTGCCAAGATTTCACACAGAATTAGACTAAAGACAACCTGCAAACACTTCCTTTCCTCCGAAGCTAAATAAATGTTGCTTCATTTGGGGCACGACTAGAGCAGTCATGAATGAATGTAGGATTTAAACCTTTTTGTCCATTTACTCTTGGTGATCTCTGGAGAGTGGGAAAGACTACAGTCCAGCTCTAATGCTCCAGAAGGATCGTCTTGAAGAGCTAATTCAGTGTCTGAATAATCACGCTTGTGTATATCAGACATGTACAATCAGAGGTTAAACACATTTTCATTATCTTCAGAGGACTTTCCAATTATGATCGTTTCCAAAATAGCTGAATAATAAAAAAAAAAATCCTGTGGGTACCACCCCACATCCGTAACACCCCGTTACATCCACAGCAAACTAATGATGGCATTCACTTCAGTCAGGTCTCTTTCTCTGGTGTGTGGTTCAGACACTGGATTGAATCTGCTTCAACATGAAGGACATCACTGATTCAGTGCTGTTGGTGTGGCAAGGAATCAGCTTTGTGTTACATATTACTTAAAACCATGTAAAGTATAAAAAAGAGAAAAATAGAATTTAGCTTTTTTTTTTTTTGAGATGTGAAAAAGAAAGGTCCAGTGCTGTCCAGTCTACGTGGAGTCATAATGGGCCGCTCTGAATGAGTGACGCAGAATAGCTTTGTGTGTCTTCTCTGCAAGAGCCTGCAGTGGTACAGACGTTAGAGTACGTGAAAGAAAAAGCCTCCATTTTATCACTCTTGTAATTGGTAGACATGGTTGTTTTGAACCAAAAACTAGTCTGTAATGGTTGAGCATGACCAAACTCACAGGGCTTTAAATCATATCCACGATCACTGATAATGTGTACGTAAATAAAAATCTATATCTGTAAGAATTTGTGTGCTTTTGTCTTTGTGTGTGTGTGTGTGACTTGTTAAGTGCCGCTAGGCATAATCCCGAAGGTCTTCAGATGAGGTCTTCAGGTCTTTGAGATTGTTTAAACTCATATGTTTTTGTAAAAAATATGTATTGTAGTCACAATAAAAGAGAAGACCGATCTGTATTGTGACATACAGTACATTCAAGTGAAATTTATTGGAAAAATACCACAATTGATCAAATATGCTTTTCAAAAAAGCAATAAAAAATTGTCAACATGCTATTTCATAATAATAATACTTATAATAAATCATGAGCAAATCAATTTGAAGGTGGAGCGATTCGACCAATCAGATGAAAGGAGCGCTTCAGCGCCGCCCGCAAGTGCGAATGAAATATTGAAGCCATAAACCGAAATGATCAAAACGTACTGTACACAGGCCAACTGTCTTGTCCATGTTCTCTCACTTGAATCCTCTTCTTGAGATTTGTGTCTTGACTGTGAGTGTTAATGCATTTAAGAAAAATAGCATTTAAATGATAATTTTGCCACAGTTTTTGCTTGAACATGTTATACATATCTAATCATTTCTGTAATACATTTTCATTTTAATTTTGCAACTTATAAAGCGTTCAAATTCGTATTCATTTTACATATTAAAAACTGGTGTATGAAATGGCAAATGAAAATTATGTAATTTCATTTTCATTTTGCACCAAACGTGGCACAAATGTATTGGAAAATGTAAATGTAAATACAGAAATGCATTGCCATTTTACATATTGCATTGTCATTTTGCTTATTACATCCCAAATTGAATATTGCTACCCATATGCTTCCATACATAGGCTTGGTTCTTCCCATTGTGGTTGACTGAATGGAGGCGAATCTGAATGATAGCTTGCAGTCTAATGTAAGAAAGAACTGATTTTAAACAGTTCACCCAAAAAATGTTAAAATGAACATTTTCATTTATTCACAGTCAGGTTATTCCAGTTTCAGTTTCTTTTCTTTGTTGAACACAGAAGATATTTTGAAAAATATGGGTAACCAAACAGTTGTTGGTCCCCATTGACTTCCATAGAACGGACAAAATACAATGGAAGTCAGTGGGGTCCTCAACTGTTTTCCTTCTTTTTTTTATATATATATATCTTCTTTTGTGTAAAAACTGAAGAAATACACTCAAAAGGAGTTGAAAAAGCTTGAGTAAATTATGACAGGATTTTCATTTTTGGGCAGACTTGATTTGAGAAGTCCAACTGGAGGACTCAGTTATGACGTTTTGTAAAAGTGAAACATGCATGAAGTATTCACAAGAAGGTTGATAAAATCATTTATAAAATGGAGAGGGTTTTTTCAGTTAATGTCAACTAAACAACTAAATGATTCATTGTCTCTGAATGTAAATGTAAAATGCTAGACATCAGTAATGTTATACAACAGAGATACCTGCTCCATCTTTAATGCCACAGAGGGGTATTTGATCTAACCGCTGGACTAGATAACAAGAACCACACACTGCTGATATTGTGAACATCAGTTTATTTGTATATTGGTATTGGAACATGAAAACGCAGAGAATGGTCCAGATATCATATTGCCTCTAGGGTGTGAATACTAAAGCTTAATAAACAGTAAAGCCATTTGAAAAATTACAGCAAGTGTTCTGAAGGCATATAGATCACAGCTGGAAAAAAACAAGTTTGATAAAACATTTTAAGAACAACTGGCACTGGTTTGTAAAGTTCCCCAATCATGAACTATTAGACACATTTTATAACCTCAAGATCTACATTCTGTTCTTCGTCCCTTGCTCTGTGTGTATGAAGTTTGTTCCCAGATCCTGAGCCAGGTCTGTCAGGCCTGATAACACTTGAGTGATCTGCTCAGCTTGACCAAGGATTTGGGCAAGTGTAAATAAACTGTAATATGAGGTAAATAGCAATGAGTGCGATTAGATTTCAAAGCGTGTTTACTTGCCAATACACATTTCACACCAAACTAGCTGCCAGCAAACTTTGCCATCCCAGTGTCCTCAGCCCCCACTGAATTCAGGTCATATCACCTACCGAAAACATCTGGAACACATCCAGTTCATGGTCCACAATAATAATGCTAATTCTAATTAAATGCAATTGTGTAACAAGTCTTGTTAATAGTCCCTTAAAAACAGCTACATAATGAAGAGTTCAGCCGCCAGAGCTTTACATCCTTTCCATTGCGATTATCCTAAAAATGTGACAAGATTGACAGTCACAGAGCAAGTACATGATGTAATGTTCAGCGAGAAGAATGGACTCAATGTTGACATATACAGCCAAAACAGATCCACTATGCAGTATGTGTCCTATTATAGTCTCAAAATCTACGGTATATACAGTCTACAAACACACACACATCTTATAATAAATTAAAATTCACAAAACAATGTGCAAGTTGGTTCTGTGAACTCTTAAGCCTGGTCATCAAAGTGGTCTGGTCCATGTGGGCAGGTGAAAGGCATGAGTAAAACATGGAGGGTGAACTGGACTCCTGAAGGCGTGAGTTTAGCAGCCCCCGACCGCACCGGCGAGGGTCACTGTGGAACCGCTTTGAGGTTTGCCTTTGTGCCGCTGACCTCCTCGTCTTCTGCCTCCAGACTTTGGCTTCAAAAGACAGGAGAAAAGAAGTTATAAGATGATTGTTGACCCTTGAAAACATTACATTTGATCCTGCTGTGCCAGCATCTACCACTTTATACTGCAGCAGTAAACATAGATACTAATAATAAGCAGCAGAACAGCATAAATTACACACCAAGTACATGAAGTGTACAGGGTTAATACAGTTAATGAAACCTAGAACTGAAAAAAAAAACTAATTAACATCTTATTTTAGCTAGCTGCTACAGTAACATTTCTGTTTTCAGTTTAAATTGATGTACAAAAAAAAACTACAAATTAAATAAAAATTATATAAAACTATATAGATATTTAAAAAAATCTAATCGTATCTTATCTAAACAAACATAATTCATAACATCTTAATTATAATGTAAATAAAATACAAAATTAAACCAATTCAAAACATTAATTTAAAAAAAAAACTTTCATAGTAAATGTTAGTTCTTCATTAATAAATATTAGATTTTTGATTACTGATAAATATTAATAAATATTTGATTTGCAAATATAACCACACATTTAATTTTTTTATGCAGCTATAAAAAAAGATTAGAATTTTGTTAATTTGAATTTTAGATGGATCAATAAAAAATGTAAATGTTTTAGCTTTTGAGATGGTATTCAGAAATTAAATCAAAAATACATCAGCCAAAATTGTTTTTATTTTTAATTTACCTTCACCTCTATTAAAAAAATAATAATAATTTAGAAAAAAAATGCAAATCTTTAAAATACCACACAAAAAATGTAATCTGCCACATGCAAAAAAAAAAAAAAAAACTATTTTGGTAAATGTCTAAAATTCAAATTTCAAATTAAAATCCAATTATTAATTAAACTGTCAACCAAACAGATCACTGTAACATTGGCCGAGAAAATTAGAACATCACACAAAATAGTAATCTGTGCTTGAATGCAGAGTTACAGGAACACTACAGTGTTTAATATTTTGTGCACTCCCAAACCAGCCAATACACGACACCCTCCCGGTCACAAGCCTCACTCATTTCCATGCCACAGTATCATTTGGGTAAAAGATGCATCGTGCACTGTGCTTTCAGGATGTTGAGACTCTAGAAACAGCACAGCTCCTGCGAGAGGGGTAATTAGCAGTCTTGGGAATGAGTCACTTGCTGTCCCTTGTTTTACCTTGTTCTCTTTGTTTTGAGGCTCTTCCTCCATTTCTGTCTGAAGCAGTAAGAAGTGTGAAACAAAAAGCAAAAACGGAGCAATTTACGGGAAATAAAGAGGGATGAAATGAAAGCATAGGTGAAGAAAAGCAATAGAAGAGTGTGATGCAGGTGAAGCAAAAGAAATATTTCATGTGAGAATTAAAAGGAAAATGAAAACGTGGAGTAAAGGGAAAAAAGTGACAGAAAGCAATTAGACCAGACAGGAAAGAACAAATCACCAGTACTTATAAAATCGAAGCATTGCACATCTTATATTTGTTATCCGTCCCCTCATCTGTTGTTATTACCTGTTGTGGTATGTTTTGCTGGGCGGCTGGCGAGCCTGTGCTAGCGCTCTCCTCACCGGACGGGGCCACTCCATCCTCTCTTCTCGCCGGGGCTTTCTTTGTTGACTGCATCTTGATTTGCGGAGGTTTGGAGTTTGACGGCTGATTATTTGTTGACAGGAGCAACTACAAGCCACAAAAGGAAGGAACAAAAGTGATCAACTGCTAGCCGGAAAATACTGAAACACTTCCATGTTGTAGCCTACACCCTCAAATGAAGCTGACCTTCGTGATGGTGCCCACAGCTTTAGTTCTCCCCTCTCTGAACACCAGCCTGTGGTCTATGTGCAGGTACTCTGGGGTTTTAATGAAGCGGAAGTGTACGGTAGCTTTGTCTCCTGTGCGTAAGCAGTCTCTGGTCATAGACAGGATCGTGGCCGTTTGCCTGATGCTACCGCAGTGCACTGTGGGAAGGAAGAGACAAGTGAGAGAAATGGTACAAAATCAATCTCATATTTACATTTAAGAGCATGCAAGTGCATGTTCTCTCACCCATTGCTTGATATCTAGGCGAGATGGTGGTCGGGTGATGTAAAACCAGTATCTCAGCCTCAAACTCCCAGTATGCCTGCGGGTTTAATCGTGGGGACACCATGACCATGCCTTTCCTTATTGAGGAGCGCTTGATCTGAAGGAGAGAGAGAAAAGAGAAGGAATGTTGTAATGAACGACAAGATATACAAGATCCCATTCATGAACCAATGATTCAGAACCAGCTTTTAATGTGTCGGTCAAAACGATTCCCTTTTCCGGAGTAAATAGCTCAATTGATCTCTTACTTAACTGATGATTCAATCAGTAACTGTTAGCTGTAACTAATAATACATATTCACAACATGTAGCAGTGAGGTCCAACTGTAATTTAAAGTGCCCCTATTATGCCATTTCCAATATTGCCTTTCACACAGTCTGTGATGTAACTGTATGTGAATGTAAATGACCTGCATAGTTGTACAGCCGAAAGTGCACGATAAATAAAGTTATTGTCTCCCAAAATAAAGAATAGACTCTGTACAGCCTAAACGAGTCCTTAGTAATTTCAAATCCCACTTAAATGGGTAACAAATTTGTATAATTCTACATATAATTCTATGTTCTACGTTGACCAGCCCAGAAACAACTTGACCCCGCCCACAAACAGGTAATTCTAGGTGTATTGTTTCCGACACGCTCTGTATGCGTTAGACCTATCACAACAGACTGAGCCCTCTGACCAATCAGAGCAGAGCAGGCTCACGGAAAGGAAGGGTTTAGAGAGACTGAATCTTTGAACTGCTTTGAATGAATCGTTTGAGAATTGCTGGAAAAAGAGGTGATATCAAATACATTTTGATAAAACAAAAATGTTTTTTGACCATGCATGCATGTTATCCTATTGTAGGAGACTCCAAAATCAATATAAGAACCGTAAAATTTGCATAATAGGGGCACTTTAAACCAGGGCTCTGAACCGGTTCAAGGAACGAAAACGAAAACAAATGAAATTTTGACAGGAACAGAACCAGAAACAAAATCAAATTTCATAGTTCCGAACAGAATCGAAAATTTGAAATGGACATTAACCGGTTAATAACGTTATTTTACCATTCCATTTAATATTTGAAATTTGCTGTCAACCAATCATGAATTCCAGCAGTACGTCCTATGCAAATGTGACGCTGAAGCCAGCGAGTGAAATGTCCGCTCAGCTGTGAACTCATCATGGGCAAGTCTCAATGCACCACACTTAAAGAGTTTATCTGAGGATAGTGTGAGATGAATTTAACAGATCACACGCACCTGCAGTGCTTCTGGGAATGGAGAAAACAGAAAAAAACTATAGGATTACATAAAAAGGAATATAGGCATTTACACTAAATATATTTCACTTAAATCATATTGACAGATCAACAAAACAAAGAAAAAATGTGCTAAATTACGGTTCATTGTGACACGTTCCAAAGTTTTCAGAAAGGAAAACGAAAAAGCAGAGAGAAGTTTTCTTTATTTTGCAAAAGCTTTACAGTTTTAATTATTTTGCAAAAGCTTGACAGCTTTGAATTATGTCTTGCTTCTGTAAAACCAACCAGCTTTGGTATGACCTTGCGCGCGTGCACACACACAACATAATGTTGCTATATTGAAGCCTGTTCATTATCAAAATAAAATGCAGTTAAAGAAAGAAACAGTTACACTGCTCCGATGTACAAAATGTTGTGTTAAGCTGACCGTGCCTCACTGTGCTGATAAAACATCATCCTTCACAAGGACTTTATGTAGATGAAAGTACAAACAGTATATAATAAATCCTATTTTAGCATCCAGATTCGTCTGGAACATGGAAACATTTGGATTCTTGCCGAATGAAAGAGGCATCAGCTTCAGCTTAGATTCATTTGGATTGATGTTTTCATAACCTAAACTTTAGACGATTTGTTTTGGAGAGAAAACTAATAACCATTTTATAATGTTTGTAAACATTTTGCTTTAGAGTACAGGCATTTTAGTATGTTAGTATTCAGAGTCTGTTAGTATTTTAATAAAATGCCGCGACTTAAGGTATTTTTCTTTCTCACTCTCAAAACGCAATCTTATACAAGTGTTACTTTTTTTCTTTTATTTACATTTTAACATTTTTAAAGATATTCTAAATACTTTTATGTCTTTAAAGTGTTGACATATATATTTTGTAGTTGCCTACATTTGTCCAAAATCTAGAAAAGGTTATGCTGTATTGACTGTGACTAAGCGCAGCGGGTTATTGGCTAACGTTAGATCTCTATTTTTTCCTTTTGAGTAAAGAAAACGCTGTACTTTATTATTAGGCAAGTAATATTGTTTTAAAAAAATAACATTATTAACCGGTATTTCTTCCACCCGAACTGGTTTTGGAATGGTAATAATATCAGAGGAACACAGAACAGAAACGTTAACATATCGATTCTGCTCGGAGTGAACCGATTGAATTTTTTTCATTTTCAAGCCCTGGTTTAAAAACTGCATTTGTTTCCAAACAGGTATAAATATTCATAAAAAACAGTTACTTTATATATTTATGTCACAAATATAATCAGGATCACTAAAGAGAACTTCTCAACAACCATTTTATTGAACAATTCTGTAATTTGTTGACTAAATTAAGACTTTCCCTGCCAAACTGAATTTTCCAGGTTTTTGTGTTTTCACTGTTACACACTGGGGGGCACTATTACACATCTCCTAAATGAGTCCACAATCTCCTGAACAAAAACACATGAGAGGAAGACACAGAAACAAGTGATATCATATGTAAGCAAATGCATATGAAAAATAATGCAATCATCAACAACCAGCATATGAATGAAACTACCTAATGTTACGGAGTGAAAATGTAGATACAGGAAGTGGTACCGTGAAGTACTGTGCAAAGTTTGGGGGTACTGATGGAAGTGACCTAATGCATATTTGCTTTGATCATTGTAATGAATATGATCCATATATAGTATTTGATAAAAATGTGATGTTCTCAGCTCAATTTAATGAAACTTACCTACATTAAAGTGTTGATAAAATAATAATAATAATAAAATTGATTTATTTGTTTAAAAGTAGAGGCTATGTTCTTTATTTTGACGTATTGCATGTTCAGATATTCAATACAACAAAATATTCTGGGGGCCATGATGTTTGAGAGGAAATTATAAAAAAAAATGCTGGCAGTGGCTTGCGACTGTTCAAAAACTCTAGCAGGGAAAATTTTTACTTGTCTCCTAAATATTTAATTCCATTTAGTTTGGGACCCACACCACAAACCTTTTTCAGAGCAAAAGAGGCCGTTTGTCCACCACGGACCTCTTTCACAGGCATCCTCTTGCGGTGAATGGATTTGACAGTGATGGTGAGGAAAGCGCCCAAAGGGTCTGGTCCAAGAAGCAAAGTGTCATTGAGTCGAATCAGCCCTCGTAACGTTGTCCCAGACACTACTGTTCCTACACCCTGGCCAAAAATAATTGGACCGATGAGAGAGGGGACACATAAATATATAAACGGAGACAGACATCGTGCTTACTGGTACTGAATAGGTGTCGTCTATCTGGAACTCAGCAGGCTCATGGTCTTTGAATGAGCTTCTGGAAGAGAGCAGGTTCAGGAACATCTTCAGCAGGTCCATGTTCTCCCCTGTGACGTTAGAGATCTGGAAGATGGGACAGATTCTACAAAACAAACAAATATATGCAAGTCTGGAGAATAACTGGGATAAGAGTCAGCGGTAAGCACAAACGTCACGTGTATTGTGGGAAAGCATCACCTCTCAGAGCTGAAATTGGATGCTGTGACGATGACATCATCTTTATTTTGGACCAGGACAGGGATCTTTCTGCAGCCTGGAGACTTTAAGATCTTCTGCAGGAGCTTCAAGGTCTCTGAAAAGACAGTGTTACATTAGTATGGCAGTGGCTACTGCTTTCCATAATTTACAGTCACTTAAGCAATGGCATTATTATGGCTGACCTTGAAGAATATTAGCTGGACACATGTCGATCTTTGTAACCACCACAAAGACAGGAACATTGAGAGCCAACGCCAAACCCAGGTGCTCTTTGGTCATGCCAACAATCCCTGCATTACTTCCAATCTGTGCAAGAGAGAAAAATGGAGTAAATTTTACAGATGTCAACACTCATTAGAGCACTCTGTTACAAATCCTAATAATCTGCCCACATCGGCAGCACTTTTACGTCTCATAAATGTGCTCCAAACATCAAGTTCAGAAGGAAATGTCTATTACAAATGTATTTTAATCAGACCTAAAAATGTTTTTGTTTTTAAAGTTAACGAAATAATAAATCAATATGGACTATTTTAAATGATATTTGTTGTGCTTGTTAAGAGTATTGAGCTCTTAGCTTAGCAACATGCTATTGACATACTATTAAGAATAAACCTTGAGCAACAGTGAGTCTAGTCACTTCTCATGTGGCTCACTCATGCTCATATTTGGTTAGGATGCTGCCACTGAAGGAACCAATTACCATCAGCATGCAGAAATCAGGCATATGGCCGGTCATTCCAAACACAGTAGTCTTCAGGTACTTCTCATGGCCAGCGAGGTCAATAAAGGTGATGACTTTAGAAGACTTCTCGCAGATCTTGGTCCAATCCAGGCTGCCTCCGTGACTGTCGGGTTTGTTGACTACCTGTCCTTCTTGATCAAATCCCAGGATGTCGTTGCCCACGCTGCTGGTGCGGCCACTCTCCATTTCATGCTTGTGTCTGAAGAGCTTCTGTCGTGCAAAGCCACGTCCATTATCCAGCTCTCCATGAGTCAGCACCCCCAGCAGAGTGCTCTTACCGGCGTCCACGTTCCCCACTACAGCCACCCTGAGGAAAACACCATCACGACTTTGAGCCAGTAATGCATCATGGCTACAGTCAATAAGGGAAAAGTTTCTTAGAACTTGGAAGATGCATTAAAGATGCTCCTTTAATATGACAGAGCAGGAGTCATATGAATCATTGATATGCTCCACTCCTGTTCAAAAGTTTGTAAACACGGTTTTTGAAAGACGTCTCTTATACGGTTGTGACAGTGAGGAAATTTCCCCACTGGTTAATTCATGTGTGACAACAGCAGTAATACTGATATCACCGGGGCATGAGTCTTTAGGGAGTTTTCCCTCTTTTCCTCAATTTCCTTTGCTTTTAAATGGCTTATAAATCCCTGTGCACATTTTACATTCACTTTCAAATAACCCCCAGTTTTGCATCAAGTGCTTGACTGGACAACAATAAAGCAGTACAAACGACAAACTCACTATAAAACTTAACTTTTATTACAAATGTTAATGTTTGTGTTTGTTTTACAAACAAAAATGGACTAAAATATTGCCAAAAATGTGCTTTAGCATTTAATTTCGAAACTAAACCTTCTTCCATCATCTTGTCTGCCTCTCCTCACTTACTGTCAGTCAGCTCGACTCACTTTCCTCATGTGATGAATGAAATCTGTGATATGACTGTCGTTTGACACACTGCATTTATTATTACTATGAAAAAAATCTACATGACGGAGGGGGAACGGTGCATAAGTGACGTGACCTTTGATGCAGCTTAACCACGGTAACACCATCAACATCACAGCAGGCCTAGTCTCTTCTGCTCACCAAGACAATGTTTATTTGATCAAAACTGTCAAATTGTGAAATATTTAAAATGTACAATCTTAAAATGTAATTTATTACGGTCATTGCAAAGCAGCCATAACTCCAGTCAGTGTCACATGATCCTTCAGAAATCACTCTAATCTACCGAGTGCTGCTCAAGAAACATTTCCTTTCATTATTATCAATACTGCTTAATGATGTGGAAAAAAAAACTTGATAAAACTCCTTAATGAAAAGAAAGTTCAAAAGGACTTCATTTATTTGAAACAATTCAGTAACATTAGAAAATGTCTATAATGTCACATTCTATCAATTTAATGTCTCCTTCCTAAATACAAGTTTTAAATAACTATTAAAAGTTTGTGTACATTCATGTTCTTTTGGATGACCTTTTTTGATCTTTTGCATTGTCAACATTCGTTGTTTGGATAAAAAGCAGCCTGGACATTGTACAGAACAAATCATTTTATGTTCCACAAAAAAAAAAAAAAAAGATGTTTGATCAACCATGAGTACATGAGACCAGGTGTTTATTTTGGTTCAACTGAACGGTCACTCGGTCTCATCACTCACCTAACCTCCAGGAAGTCAGCTTCTCCCACTCGACGGCGAATGAGGTAATCTCTGACCTGGCCGCCAGCTTCGGCACGCTCTCTCAACAGGATGAGGTCTGCCTCGATCTGCTCGCACATGGACCTCACTGTGGCCACAGACGCCTGCATATCGCTCTCATTCAAACCATAGTCTCCTCCATCTGAAAGAGTGTGACAGACAAGCTGGTGGGTATTCTTAAAATAAATTAATACAATGAGTCTTAATGCTCTCCTCTTAGTTTCTCACCTGAACCCACCCCCAAGACATAGATGGTCTCCCCGCAGCCCTCGTCCATCCTCTCACGCAGCTGCCGTAGTAGTGAGTCGTACTGTTCCCCATTGGGACTGACCAGGGCTAGCTATGACACATCACAGAAATTAATCTTATTAAACACAGAACGACTGTGGAACAACATTTCTTCTGTTTGTTACACTCATAAATGCAGTACAAAGACCAAGTCTGACTCAACACCAGTGTAAAAGGAACAAAGTCAATGGACTTGAACAGAGTTGCCAGACTTTACTGCATGTTACATCAGTCGTTGTGAAGAGTAATGATACACAAATCAAAGTGACGAAGCTTCATGCAAAAAACACAGCGCTCAGCTCCAGCCAAACAAAAACAGATCCTCCCCTCAGTCTGAACCTGTCTGATGAATGAGAAGAAGGCAGCTGCCACAGCTCCCACGTCCTTCAAGGTTGAGCACGGGTGGATGTGTAGACCTAAACTAGCTTATGAACAGCTGACGTGTCACCGCACGACCCGGCTTGACATGCTATACATCTTCTAAATCTATTTAAGATAACATTTCACTAATTCTTGTTTAAATATAATGCATGTACTACTTATAGTACCTTCTGTACTAGTAGGCAGTATGCACTAGTACTTATTTCTTAGCTATTAGTAACCATGCCAATAATTATTAAGATACATTTTTCATCTTACTAATCATTTGTCATGCGTCATGATTAGTCAGAAAAGTTCAGACTGAGACATTACAAGTTCAATTAAAAATATTACAATTACTTCTACCATGCACACTAGTGACTAAAACAAGAAAAGTGGTAATATATATTATTAACTATTTTAATAGTTGCTGGTAACTACGAAATAAATACCAGAACTAATAAATAGTTATTAGTGAAACTGGAATAGGTGCCGAAAACAATCAAATTAATACTATTTGGGATAAATAGTGGATGTGTGAAAAACAAAACCTACATTTGTTGTTTAAACCTGTAATTATGTAGTAGTTGCTTGTACATAATAATTAGCTACTAGTGATATTGAGATGCAGGGTAGTTATTTTCTTGTAAAAGAGTACTAAATTAAATTTAATTTATGCATTTAGCAGACGCTTTTATCCAAAGTGACTTACAGTGCATTCAGGCTACTAGATACAATTCAGATACTAGCTTATTATCATGTTCAATAATCAGAGGTTATATTGCCAGTTTGATTATTTTAGTAACAAAGTGATACTATTATAATTTATTTGTATTTTGAAGTGGTTTTTAAAAAAAATCTTCATTTTTTTATGTTACATTTTTAGTCATTTTGTTGTATGATTAGGTCATTTGTATAAGTCTTTATAATGTGTATTTATCTATTTACCTTATCAAGATTGAAATATTTTAGTACATAGTGTTTAACCAAATTAAAATAAAAAAAGGCTGTCTTGGCAAAGAGTTTTCAGTTAACTAATTTCAAGGAAGGAAAATGTTGTACACCGTTCATGTTAAAAAACTTTGCACCATAAACAAAAACAAAACAAAAAGTAATAAATTCATAAAATGTGCTTCCTTGTTCTCCGATCTATTTATCTCCTCCAGTGTCACCCTCTTCTGAAGGGAAATCCCTCTGTTGCGCTGATATTTCATCAGGAGGCTGTCATTTTTTCAACTGACAAACTGTCCATATTTCATTCATTGGAATTAATGCATTAATTTGCGGTCTATAATCAGCTTGTTTAATAGCTAAACCCCCAAACAGATGGACAAATCAGAAAGCCATATTTTAATTCTGCACTACGACAGGTGCATATGATATCATATAGACGATACGAAATGTGTTTAAATATCGCTAAAGGTAGCCGGGTTAGCTCAGTGGTCAGCTCGTAAAACTGTGAAAATCTCAAACAGTACAGAAATTAAAAACATAATTAAAACTGTCCCTTCAAAATTCCAACGTGTAGTCACTAATAATACACATTTTTGTAAACGCATTAATTTACTACGATTTGGCTGACTAGACAGTTTGAGGCCTACCTTGCTGGAGAAGTCAATGCCGAGATCCACGACCTCGCCGTTGAACATCTCCCCGTCCTCGAAGAACTCTGCCCCGTCATCCTCGCCGCATCCCCGCGCCGGAGCAAACATGCTAGCGGGGACCACAGACTCCGGTAACCCTATGGCTCCGGGATTAAAACCCGGATCCGTCGTCGTTGCTGATGCCATCTCCGGGGCAGCTGTTTTTAAAATCAAGCTAAAACAACTATAAAACGAGGCGGTTTTGGGGGAACAGTTGTAAGCTGATACAGCACAAACACATTCAGACTGTAACGACGCTCGCCGCTAGGCTAAACCTGCCTCGTCGAGATAAACATGTATCGCTACATGTTACTGGTATCACAATAACACGCTAAACTGATAGCAGAGTACACCAGAGTCTGACAATCTGTCACTGTGCACGTTTAAATGTTAAGTTAAAAAATGTTGTAGAAAATGAGTCATGTGTGTTTTTCTTCTTCTCATGAATTATTGATCAGCGGTCTCGACGAATCATTTTCTTCAGAATTATAATCACGTGTGTTATCATCCAATGAGAGTTCGCGGGCGGTGCATGTCATTACTAATAAAATAGAATTACAATGCAAATGATGCAAAATTTAGTTCTTAAGTCCCAAGGTTTGTTTTGGTAAATGGCCGACAGAAGAAAATAAAATAAAAATAATATAATAATAGTAATAATAATTTTTAAAAAAATTATTGAAAAAATAAAAGTCAGACACAAAGGATATCAGCATGCTATTTAAAAACGAGCGAGTAGATCACGGACAGTTTAGTTGACCGTCTTCAACACGCAGTTGTGTAATAACTGAATCCACGTGTGACAACAAAACCTGTGAGGAGAATATTACACATAAAAGACTCACCAGATTATCTTGCTTGTGTAATTTAAATGAACTAAATTACTAAACGCGTCATCAAGAATCTGAGGGATGTCAAGCCAGGCTAACAAGTCAGGTAGCCTAACATGTTATTTCACCCCTTTCAGATGGTATTTAAATCTTAATTGTTCAGCTGATATAATAATGTTAGTAAATGTTAGTATTGTACTATATAATGTTTATTTTATTTGTAATAATATACTCTCTGGATCATTGAAATCACTTTAGGTTTCTGGACCTATAAAGGCAACGTGATTGGAGCTTGGCTGATGTGGCTGCAGTGCATTGTAGGGCAAAATTTAGGGGCTGGGGAGGTGCTCTAGTCGACGTGGTCCTCTGAAAAACAAAAAGCAAGCAACCCGACCAGAACAATGGACACAACAACATCATCATCATGTCTGACACAAAGAGTAAAAAGTGCTCTGTCAGCATAGTTGTAGAGTGCGACTTTTTAATGGTGCCCTGGCTGAATTTTTTTATCATTTATCATTCTTTTCCCAACACTCCAAGCAAGAAATGTTAGTTCTTAAAACATTTTACAAATTAAAAAATATATACAGAGATTCATTTTAGAAATCAATAGCTCTCAGAATAAATGTAATTTCAGGTATACAGGTGCTTCTCAATAAATTAGAATGTGGAGGAAAAGTTAATTTATTTCAGTAATTCAACTCAAATTATGAAACTCTTGTATTAAATAAAATCAATGCACACAGACTGAAGTAGTCTAAGTCTTCGGTTCTTTTAATTGTGATGATTTTGGCTCACATTTAACAAAAACCCACCAATTCACTATCTCAACAAATTAGAATATGATGACATGCCAATCAGCTAATCAACTCAAAACACATGCAAAGGTTTCCTGAGCCTTCAAAATGGTCTCTCAGTTTGGTTCACTAAGCTACACAATCAAGGGGAAGACTGCTGATCTGACAGTTGTCCAGAAGACAATCATTAACACCCTTTAGAAGGAGGGTAAGCCACAAACATTCATTGCCAAAGAAGTTGAGTGGAACGAAAAAGTGTGGAAGAAAAAGATCAACCGAGAGAACTGCAGCCTTATGAGGATTGTCAAGCAAAATTGATTCAAGAATTTGAGTGAACTTCACAAGGAATGGACTGAGTGACTTTTTAAAACCAAAGTCACTGTACCCGTTTACCAAGAAATCTTGGAGCACTTCATGCTTCCCTCTGCTGACCAGCTTTTTGAAGATGCTGATTTAATTTTCCAGCAGGATTTAGTGCCTGCCCACACTGTCAAAAGCACAAAAAGTTGGTTAAATGACCATGGTGTTGGTGATCTTGACTGTCCAGCAAACTCACCAGACCTGAACCCCAGAGAGAAACTATGAGGTTTTTGTTAAGAGGAAAATGAGAATCAAGAATCCAAACAATACAGATGAGCTGAAGGCCACTGTCAAAGAAACCTGGGCTTCCATACCACCTCAGCAGTGCCACACCTCCATGCCATGCCGAACTAAGGAAGTAATTAAAGTAAAGGAGCCCCAACTAAATATTGAGTACATGTACAGTAAATTAACATACTTTCCAGAAGGCCAACAATTTACAAAATGTTTTTTTTTAATTGGTTTTATGAACTATTCTAATTTGTTGAGATAGTGAATTGATGGGGGTTTGTTAAATGTGAGCCATAATCATCATAATTAAAAGAACCAACGACTTTAAATACTTCAGTCTGTGTGCACTGAACTTTTTTTTAATACGAGTTTCACAATTTGAGTTGAATTACTGAAATAAATGAACTTTTCCTCTACATTCAAATTTATTGAGAAGCACCTGTAGATTACTAAATTGTGTTGTTCCAAGTCTGGGGCAGTTTTTTTTATTTCACGTCCTTAAAGACAAAGCATGCCAAAGTTACATTAAATGTACAAATAAGAGATTGGATCATAAGGACCGTGCAATTGTGCTACATTTCAGTCATTTGATCAGCAGAGTGAAAATGGAATAAAAGTAGTGTAATTTGATGATTAAAAAAAACATGGTAGATTTAAATGTTACACCACCATTTCTGTGAAGCTCTTCACGTGAGATACATGATGTAGCCCTGGCCAGGTGTGCATCCATGCACCACTTCCATATTATTTTAAGAGCAAATTCTTTAGGAATAGTTTTGGAAACGTTAAAAACATTATAAAATATTTGTGAAATATTATATCTATTCTTAAGGTGTAGCTAACACAAGCACTTGATATATTGTAAAAAGTAAACGTAAATTTTTTTTTTTGAAGCCATACTTAACAAAATAATAATAATAATAATAATATTACAGTTTTAGTCTTTTTCGTATAGTGCGGAATGTGAAATTCACAGGAGGGTCATTTTCTGTGGTGTATGTCATTGGGCATATGTTTATGCACTGCCGCACGCGCATGATGACAATCCAGACCACATCATACTGCCAGCAAGGATGCGCTCTCCCGTCCTTTGCATCTCGTTTGCACTCCAGTGCTTCGTTCTCCAAAGCGCATCCGAGTATTCTTCCAAATCCGAGCTGGAATACGAATTCGGTGACTATCGTGGCAAGTTCTGTATCGACGACCAAGGTTTTGTTTATAGCATCGGAGAGGTTTATCATCCGAGCTCCACCGCGTGTCCCTGCACCTGCACAGAGGATGGACCCGTGTGTGTCAGACCCAGGTGCCCGCGTATACACCCGAGATGCACGCGCATCACATACAAGTCCTGCTGCCCCGTGTGTGAAGCTGTCAGTAAAGTTTGTGTGTACGGTGGCAAAACTTACAGAATACTGGAGCAATTTAAGGTGAGTCGATACATTAAAAAAAAATACATTGATTGCACTAGATATTGTTCTGCCATGGACATTTTATAATGATTATAATATTTCGTTTTGATTATTTTTTGTTTGTTTGTTTTGTTTTACTAACGTACTTAAGTTTATTATAACAATGGAGAAATTATAATATGTAATGATGACCTTTTGCATTGTTTGGTTTGTTTTATCACAGGACATAAAAATTAGGACATCATAAAAAATGTGTTATGTTTAAGCCTAGTCAGTGAACTAATGTTTGTGGGATAAAAACGTACATTTGTCAGACACTTTTACAAAAAAAAAATAATAATAATTCTAGAATACGGAACAAAACTAAGGCTAGAAAAAAGGCTAGAAAACAGTCACTAGTGCAATATCCTAAAAGTTCATCTTCTTTACCCCTAAACTGTTACTTCTACATTAAAACCCCTTAACTGTCACCCCGTCCCGAATACGGGACGCCTACGTTTACCTCACTATATTACAATCTAATCTAATCTTGACAAACTTATATATCGTTGGAAAGGTCTAAGACTCCCAAATATATATTTACCAATGTTTTTTGTTAAAAATGATGTAGGAAAAGTAATAGATTAATTTATGACAAGAGTGCACCCTCAAAAATTTACATTATAACAGGAGTTTTGACCTTTGTTTAAAAAAAAGACTTCTTCGTTGCCTTTTTCTCTATCACATTTAAGAAATTATCAGAAATTATATATCACTTGAAAACATAAAATCAAAAAATTCATCCTTTAAAACCCATTTTAAAATCAGACATTGCATTACCATATAAATGGTACATCAATATCATGTTACAAAATGTTTTCAGTCATGCATTATAAAAATGTTGGTTTGTATCATGCACATTCAAGTCTATCTTCAAAAACGTGAGTGACAGTTAATTTAAAATACTCAGTAAAAGTTTTGTATCTAGTAAAAGTGTACACATTTGAGTATAAAGAAATGATTTTAGATGAATCCATTCATAGCTGTTGATCTAAGACTGTCTCTGACACTCTGACAGTATATGTGATTTCCCTGACCTATCAATCAATATGTCCCCAGTGAATTTTTGTTCCTGTTTTAATCAGTTGTCACCCTGTGAGCGCTGCCGGTGTGAAGTCAACAGAGAAGTTTACTGCACCATATCCAGCTGCCCTACCTTACATTGTGTGAATCCTGTATACGAACCCAACCATTGCTGTCCTGTGTGCAAAAATGGTGAGAGGTTTTACACATGCAACATCTCTCGTGCATGTCTGCTCCGTCCAACATCACTAACAATAACATAATGTTTTAACAAACATCTGCATCTGTCCAGACCTGTTTGTGTTCTGAGAGGCCTGTAAGGTTGTGTTTTGAGGATCAGTAATAAAAGTTTCTTTGATGGTGTGTGGCGCCCTCACCTCTTGTTTTTGATTTATTTCTTCTTGATTACTGCATAGTTGATGGTGATGTCATGGGAAAATAATGATGCAATGGAATTGTTCGATGGACTGCTTACTACCATGCCGTCTATAAATAGGAACCTGTCCACAGCATGCTGGGATGGCGCAGGCATTATGGGGCACTGGGCCATCCCTCACAACAGAAGGCATGAGGTGGACAGATTGTGTGTGTGATAGTTTGTGTATGTAATGTTCATATAGAATCTGACAGGTAATGTGTACCGATTTCAAAACAGAAGATTCTGTACATACTAAATATGTATTGCATTTTTTTGTGTATGTGCATGGCAATTTCTATGTGAGATCAAGCATTCAGTAGAAAATAGTTTTTAAAGGGATAGTTCTCCCAAAAATGAAAATTCTGTCATAATTTAGTCACCCTCATGTTGTTCAAAACCTGCATGACTTCATTTATTCTGGAGAAAACAAAAGAAGGTATTTGTTTGGACTCCACTGAATTGTCTTCTTTTGGGTTACACTGAACATAAATGGCATACAGGTTTATACAGTTACTTCATACAGAAGAAATGATGACAGAGTTTTCATTTTTGGGTGAGCTATTCCTATATGAGAAGCTCTAATTGTAACCAAATCACTCCGTGTCTCTTTTTCATAGGGCCAAACTGCTTTGCTGGAAATCGTGTGATCTCAGCAGGAGAACGTGTTGAGATTGATGAGCGGATGGTGTGTTTCTGCACTTACCGGGATGGAACTGGGCAGACGTACCTTTACGCTACCTGTGTGGAGCGCCAACAAGCAGACAGTGAAGCCAGTGACTCCGACAACACATCCAAACAGAGGGAGGAGACGGAGAAAGAGAGAGAGAGTGTGTTCTCACCCAGGCTGGATGCCATCCCATGAAGAGAAGTGTGTCTGGCACCAGCTCTCCTGACAGGCAGGAGGGGATAATTGTAAATTGTAATGGTAAAAACTTTATTGTTCCCCTTAGGGGCAACTTTATCTGCAGCATGATAGATTTCACTACATACAAGACAGACAAATACACAACATTAATAGAACATATAAAAAGGACGAAAAACTACCTCTTCCTATTTGAATTAAACAAATTAATAGCATATGAAACAAACGAAATTTTAAATCTGTTTGTCCTCTCTAGAGGGACCCTATACAAGGATCCTGAGAGGAGGGTCTGAAATTAATCATAAAGAGGTTGAGATGTGTCAGATATGATTTGATCCGCTTTCTTTATCACCTGAATGTCAAACAAATCTGACAACTCAGGCAATTTCTTCCTTAATACACATTTAAGAACATTTAATTACACAATTAAAATCACCCATGATAAAAATTGCTGGTATTTCATTAAACTCTTCTCAATGTACTCCATAGCCAAGTTCACATTCGCCTTTGGGTGAATATACACAACAGACACAAGTATTTGGGGAAACTCTCTAAGCAGAAAAGGAGGCCGGAGGGATACCGTGAGCATCTCAATGTCCTTCTCAATGTCCTTTGTGCATAATTTCTCTCTCACAACCACACTCTTGCAGAGCACCATGCAGGTGTCACAACCTGCGCTGGGATAACTGCCAACACTGACCTCTTTAGCCACTAGACTGGAGTAATGATGCTGAAAACTCAGCTTGGCCAGTACAGGAATAGATTACATTTTAAAATATGTTAAAATAGAAAGCAGTTATTTTAAATTGCAATAATATTCCACAATATTACTGTATTTGTGATCCAATAAGTGCAGCCTTGGTGAGATGTACTTAAAGAATTTTTGAATGGACTCCAAACTTCTGAATGGTAGTGTGAATATGCGTTTATTACTGCATATCATGTTGTCTATACTAAGATGCAGTTATGCAGCATTATATTTAAATACGGAGCATTGTATTAAAAGATTATTTCCCATGTTTCCATCTCATTTTTGTAGCATGTTGTGTTAATGGACACATTACACACTTTTGAAGTCTTGAATATTGTTTGATGTTTAAATGATTTATTCCATGTCAAATATGACATGTTAATTAACAACTTCAGTGTTCATTCGGATACATTTACAAATGATCATATTGTATAGATGTAATCAGTAAAAATATGTTCTCCTTAAAGAAGATTTACATTCTAGTTTAGATAGGAAGTGGAGCATACAATAAAAGCATATTTTCAAAGGGCTGGTCAAAAGGAAACATATAATTTAAGTATAAAAATTATCAGGGTTGAGTTGTTTCTCCTTGCTCGTTATGTAAAAATCTGAATCATTGCATTTTCTTATGTTTTGCTGATTTTAACAATTTAAATGAACACTGCAACAGCTAATTCACAAAATGCAAGCATAATGGCAACACTGTCTTGTCTTTATGAGTTACAAACGTGAAAAAATGTAAAAAAAAAAAAAAAACAGTCAAAGTTTTTAACAATTTTTCATTCCTTTTTTTTCTAATTTAATAAACTTTTCACTCACAGATTATGTTATTCACGCATGTCTTTTAGTATTTGGTCTGTCCCTGATGTGAGCCACACTTGAGCCTCATGAACCCCACAAGTTTCCAAACCTGATGATAATTTCCAGTGTGTCAGACAAACACATCACAGTATATATGCAATGTATTTGCTTTATTTGGATCATATGTCTGGAACTATTATTGTTTTTTAATTATTAACAATATCAGAGAGGAAAACAGATAAATTAGAACAAGAGCATGGGGATAGAGTAAAAATTAAAAGGTGATTTTATATATATTAGTGACTAAAAGTCACAACGAAAATGCGTCAAGAGAGCATACATACGGCTCACTAGGTGGCGATGTAGGGATGGTGGCTTTGAAGCGCGCGCCGGATGCTGTGAGAGCTGTGGCACGCGCACGATTATATCCCAGCATTCCTTTCTGTCTCTTCCTCTTTCCTTTTCGGCGACAATGTCTAAGAGAGGTAAGAAACGCATCTGAGAATCCACACTCATCCTTCAAATGAGACACGCTGAAGGCCCGTGAACGACTTAACGGGTTTAACAGATCATAGAGAACTTATATTTTCGATATATTAGCGCCGATGGTCAAGTACAACTTAGATTAAAAGTAGTTTCGAGCGTTTGCCGCTAGCGAGAGAAGCCATGTTTGCTAAGTACACGGACTCCAGTCTCGTGGCGCTAGAAGTGTCATGTTTAAACACTTTACGCACAAACTTTACTCTGTGATAGCACGTTTTAAAACACGGTTTAACGTTAACCGTGTGGTGAAATAAGAAATGTGACTATTAAAAGCAGTAACCGTGTGATCAGTGGAGCGCCAGCACGCAGCGGAGCAGCTCTCAGTACACAGATGATGGCGCAGCGCACATGTGAGAGACTCTGTGATCATACACCGGACAAACACTGAGGTTAATCGATTCTGAAGTATTACTGTATTCATAACAAACGTTAGTTCACTGCTGTAACTCACAATCGTATCGATAGCGATTAGCATTAGCCATTTGCACACCTGAAGGAACGGTTCGTCCTAAAATGAACACGTTGTTATAAACTTTAAACACTTTTTTTATGGAAAACACTGGCTATTGAGTAGAATGACAACTTAAGCCACCATTCACTTTCCTTGGGTGTTTTTGATGGCAGTGAATAGTGCCTGATGCCTCGATCACTGTAAAGAGTGTTGCACCAGATCTGAATAGTTTTAAAGTAACTTAACTGACTTCAGGCTTTGCAGGGTTAACTGTTAATGGCACAACTGTTGTTTGACAACTCTCGGTGTGAATGCATTTGTAGTTGGCATTTAAAGTCACTTCATTTTGGCAATCAGTTATAAATGAATGAAGTCACTGGCTAGCTAAGCAAAAAGCAAATGTGGCTGTCATCTTTTTTGTTATGCTACCGTTATAAACGCTTAACACGTTCATCCTCTTGTTCAGGACGTGGTGGGTCATCGGGAGCCAAGTTCCGTATTTCCCTGGGTCTCCCAGTGGGAGCGGTCATCAACTGCGCCGACAACACAGGTGAGATCTGCCAGTATTTGGGCTCGTTAATCCTTCTTAAAGCACTTGCTTCGTCTGCTCTGTGGCTGGGTGAGTCGTCAGTGAAGGAATAGTAAACCCCATTGCTCTTGGGTGAGATGGCAGTCACCATGTGCTGTTAAATCTCAATCCGTGATGGGACAGATGTACGCTTGTTTCTAATGATCCAGCTGAGGGTTAGCAGACCTGTATGTCTAACTAACTCTAGGTATAAAAATATAATTGAATGTAATAATGTGTTGATGTTTGCTCAGCTGTAGCTTTTTCTCTCACTTAGGTGCCAAGAACCTGTACATCATATCCGTCAAAGGCATCAAGGGTCGTCTGAACAGGCTCCCCGCCGCTGGTGTGGGTGACATGGTCATGGCCACAGTGAAGAAAGGCAAGCCAGAGCTCAGGAAAAAGGGTGAGTGTTTGCTGTACCTGATTTATCACATTTCGGGAGCCTAGGCTTTTTAACTGTAAATAGCAGGCTTTGTCAAAGATATTTGAGTTGCTGATCTGAATTAATGGTCTAGAATATGTATGCTTATACAACTCTCCCCTTGTAATCTAGTGCATCCTGCGGTGGTGATACGTCAGCGGAAGTCGTATCGGCGAAAAGATGGTGTGTTTCTGTATTTTGAAGACAATGCAGGGGTCATAGTGAATAACAAAGGAGAAATGAAAGGTGAGTTGTGAATTTAAGATCTTGTTTTGTACCCTTCTTAAAGCACTTGCTTCGTCTGCTCTGTGGCTGGGTGAGTCGTCAGTGAAGGAATAATAACCCCATTGCTCTTGGGTGAGATGGCAGTCGCCATGTGCTGTTGAATCTCAATCCGTGATGGGACATTTTCTACTTGAGACCTGTCATTTTTCACTTGATGTTTTGTTTGTGTGCCGTGCTAAGTTGTTTTTGTCTTCTGTAGGCTCAGGTATCACGGGACCCGTAGCCAAGGAGTGCGCAGACCTGTGGCCCAGGATTGCTTCCAATGCCGGGAGCATCGCCTGAGTGCTAATCTGGCTTGTCGTTTTCAATAAAGTCCTTGAAGTTTACATGTGTCACTGTCTGTTGATTTCAGGGACTTTGGTCTTGACGCTGTAAAGTTAAAACTGCAATATTTTGCATTTGTTAACATTTTATGATATTATAACATGATTATAGATATTTAATGCAAAAAAAAAAGATTTTACAGACTCTTGAGCATATTACTTTTGTCAGTACATGTGGTAAATGTTTGTGATAAATATCTTGAGTATTGACATTTGACATGAGTATATGAATACTATATTTATTCAGTAATGCATTAACTTTAAGAACGTGCATGTAATTTTAGTCCTTTAGATAATGAAGTTATTTTGTCTTATATAGTTACTGTGAAATTAATATTTTAATATACTCCCTGGTTTAAAACCTTGTATATGTAAAAACAAATATTTTACAAATATTTTAACTCAATACGAGATGAGATGATTAGATAATAAATCCAGAAAACACAAAATATACATTGTTCAATTGTTTTGAGATGATACTAAATACAAACCGAGCTGCACGTCTGTATGATGAAGTCTTTTTAAAGTAGGTAAATTATACTTTTGTGTTTTAGTAATGTTATACAGTATATTGTGCATATATGTTATACAGTATATTGCGAAATGATAAACGTTTTAAATAAGCTTCGCTGATTTGAAAATCAAAATTTCCCGCCAGCTCCAAAGCTTGAATACGACGCGTGGTTGTTATGGAGACCAGTTTGTTTGTTATGGAGATTTGAGCTAGCGAGTTAACCTTAGCTATACTCGTATTGATTTGCTGAATTTCTGTCATTTGAGGTAAATAACGTCATCAGTTCTCCTCATAAAAGTAAATTGGGTGTCTTTTCACGAAGCAGTAAGAGCAGGTATGGAGAAGTCTGGTCTGATAAATTTCAGTTCACTTGAAAAGGAGCTTCAAGCGGCGCTGGAAGCGGACAGGAGATATCAGAGGGAAAATGAAGCCAAGTTTCGTGCTCTAAACCAAAATGTCGCCAGCTATGAAGAATTCAGGTACGGTTTCGATTTGTTGTACTGTAAAATTTACATTTAATAGCTGTTAAACCTAGCTCTCCTGCCTCTCAATTTTACCGAGCAACAACTCCATGTCATTAAACTAAAACTAAAATCACACACACGAAATGATACATGAAATAAAATAAACGTGAAAAAAATGAAATAAACAAAATAAATAAACTAAAAATATACAGAAATAAACTACCAATAATCATTATATATATATATATATATATATATATATATATATATATATATATATATATATATATATATATATATGTAACGTTACGTATGTATAGACATTCGAAAAATATTAATAAATTGACGGAAATTATTTTTTTTTTACTTAAACTGAATGAAATGATAATGAAAACATATCAACATTCAAAATATTAATAAAAACTTTTTTTTGTATCTCAGTGATACTAAAATAACTGGTGTCTCCGTTTTATATGTTATGATTTCAGGGATATAGTACTTGCATCTCACTTGAAGGCCCTTGACAGAAAGGACATCTCTGGTGCTCCTCGAAAGCAGCCGTGGAATCCCATTGCTTTTGGCACAAAGCATGAGAGTGCTTTATCTGAGGAGGTCCAGGTGAGACATTTTATGATACAAATCAGCTATATGTTGTCCCAATTCTAGGTCTCACAGTACATCATCTCACCTAAGAATGAAGTGTATAACTAACTAGATTCTGGATTTACTTCCAGCCGAAGTTATCTGAGATCCAGCCAAGAAGTGCGTCAGAGTTCATCCGTGAGTGGCGCAGGTTTGCGGGAAGTTCACTGGAAAAGTACAGTCTCCTCGTGAGTCTGGGAGGCAAAGCTCTGCAGGAGATCTTCAGAACTGAGGTTGGCCTTGGTCTCATCGGCGAGTTCCTTCTGATTCTGTCACAGTGTCTGAATTCAGGAGATGAGGAAATAGTGATCGGAGTGCTAGACGGCCTTTCAAGTACTGGCCGTTTTGGGCTTAACCTGTCTCTTCTTAGTCAGGCAGAACAAAAAGCCTGTGAGGAACTTTTCCACAAGCTACAAGTTACAGCAGGTGATTCTTCTGACACCTCATTGGCTCGTGAGGCCAGTCTTACAGCAAAACTGAAAGCGTTGATGGGAAAATATGGCATCCAGAAATAGTTTGTATTGAATTTCCATTGTACCTTAAACAGTTTGTATTGTATTATATATCTTTTTTTGTTGTTGTTGTTTGTGCTGGCAGAAAAATATGCCAAGAAAAGTGCTGGCCATTTGTTTTTGGGCCATTTGCCCATTGTTACTTTCAGCCTATGAGGCTCCCGAAGACAAGGAGGACATCTTTGCCAGCAGGGCCTGTCCTGCATTTCTTGTCTTTGACTCTGCTGCCTTCCTATCTGATATGACCATTGAACTTCCTTGTCACTGTAAACCAGAGGAGACTCATTCAGTGGTGTGGTACTATCAGAAACAAGTTGGCTTCATGAACACCAAAGTCCTCACAGACTTTGAGGGCACTACGGTGGTGGAGTCATCTAAAGTTGGTCGAGGGTCCGATCTGCGCAGTCGCTTTTCCATCCGTCTGTTTAGTCTCCTCATCTTCAGGGCGCAGAAAGCTGACTCAGGGCACTATATCTGTGGCACAGCCTCTGGTGAATTCTTCTACGGCTACGATGTGGATGTGCAGGAGGTCCGTCAAGTTTTGTTTCCTTGGAGCGTCAAACAGAGGACTCAAGTACAAGAAGCAGAGCCCCTCAGCATAAAAGCTGAAAAGTTTCAGGTGTTCACCAGGTACGAGCCGTGGTCTAAATGTGACCGCTGTGACGTCCGGGGGGAGCAGATGCGTGGAGGACTTTGTTACGTCAAAAGCATTCACCTCCATGTACGTTATCAGCGTGAATCGGACACAGAGGCTTCTTGTGGTTCCTCAGCCGTTCCCCGACAGTTTGGCCTTTCTGGTAGTGGCTACGGAGCCAAGCTTGAGGTGAGGAACTGTCACACCCCCTGTCCTCCAAAACCTACGACATCTCCAGAGAGACAAGCTCTGCTGAAGTTCCTCGAGTTTGACGATCGATCTCCTTTGGGTGTCACCATCCACTTTCATAACCACCCCAGAGGCTCTGATCTGGTCTTGACCTGTCCTGGTGCCAAACCGCAGTATGCTGTGGCCTGGGATAGAGGTTCAGCACCGCTTCACCGTTCTCAGTATATGGAGGGACTGAATAAGACGTCTCGTGTCTTCATTGACACCGGTAACCACCTACACTTCAGACCCGTGCGGCTGGAAGACAAAGGCTCCTATTTCTGTTGGCTCCAAGGAGAGCTGGCTGCAGAGATCAGATTGGGGGTGTATCTGCGCTTGGGACGTTTGCGTCAAATCTGGGACCCAGAGTCTGTCTACGCGCTACAAGTTATACTTGCTTGCTACGCTGGCATCTCTGCTCTGTTTCTCCTCACTGTGATGGTCAGATTTATTTGGCAGATAAGCAAGGAAGAAACCTCTGCAGATATTAACTTGAATTTGCTGTAGTTATACTGATGCACATTTAATGTGAAGTGCAAGGTGAAATTGAATAAATGTGCTGCTTATTGAAATTTTCTGAATTTGAATGTATTTGTTTTTTAACAGACTTGAGAGTGACAAAGGAAATTAAGCACTGTGTATTTTTATTTTATTCTGAAAACATTTAAATAATAATCATTGAATACGGAATCGTAGAAAAAAGAGAGAAACATTACATATTGTACAGTGAGGGTTCAAAATATTTTTTTTCTAATTGATTATGTTTTATATATATATATATATATATATATATATATATATGATGTGAATAGTTCCCACAGCAGTGCTCTCTTAATTTCTATCTGTGAATACTCATCACTCATAGTTTCTGTAAAAATTATGTATAATCGATAATTTTAGAATTCAAGAAGACTTAAAAGCTGATTGTTATCTTTTTTAAACCAATGAAGATTTTCCAGTCGTCTGTGATTCACTGAAATATTTTTAGATGTAAAATAAAAGTAAATAAATAGTTTTTAATATTGAAAAATATTTTATAAAGCTTGTCATAAGATCTTATTCAAAGTAAAAAAATGTGTTGTAATTAAAATAATAAATAAGTTTTTTTTTTTTTTTTTTTATAAACTAATTTTATTGCGAGCTTCTTTTTATTTTCTGCTTTAAATAAGGCCTAGGGTTTTCATTTTCTGTTCAGATATTTCACATTAGTAGGTCACCATCGCTAGAGGGCGTGATTTCCCCGCTGATGGGAACCACGCTTGTGAAACCGCTAAGTAATATAAATATGTGTAGAATTATGTTATGTTTCTAGAACTATAGTAACTCTGGCTGCTAATTTATTGCAGGTTTAATTGCAAATGGCAGGACGTTCTTGTTTCCGCGTGCTCACAGAGGCCTTGATCAGATATGTGCTTGCAGCATTAAAGCAGAAGTGTGATGACAGAGGAAGGCAGCGGCGGGCGGATGGGGTCTGACTCTGAGATGACTGACATATATCAGTAGGCTGCTGTCGCATACAGGTTTCCGGAGCTGTTCCTTAAAGGTCTTTCATTCCGTCTCGAAATGAAGGATCAAAACTACTCCGAAGAAGTTACAAAAATACTGGAGGAGGCCCCCTCCGCTCGCAAAGCACTTTTAGACAACTATAACAATTTATACAAAGTAGCGGAGTACTGCGAGAGCAACTACCTGCAGGTAAGACCGCTTCACACCCACACACAGATTGAATCTGTCACCGATAGAGAAATGATGACACGTGTCATTTACAATGCAACACTTTAATTACTTTAACAGTATACTTGAGTGATACGTCTGTGCATTGCCATTGCCATTTCCTTTTTTTTTCATATAAACGCGTTTAATGTATTGTACCGTCGCGTTTATCGCAGCGTTGCGTCGTAAATATGTGGCTTTCAAGATAAAACCAGTAAAACGGACATATAACCTTGCGTTTTACCACTTTCCTCTGCTCTACGTCCCAAAACGCGTTGTGTGTGAAAGGCTCGTCTATGCAGAAATCAGTTTTTACAGTCAGTATGCTTACTCAGAGGTGTTTTTAGGGTGTATTCATTTTCCTCAGGAGTGTTTGGAGTCCCTCAGTACACTTGACGAAACCACAGATTAAAACTTTTACAGTTTGAGATCTCATCCGCTCACACTCACGTTGCTATTTGTGAAACTGGTGTTCAGTTGAAATGTGCTGTTGTACCGCATTCAAGAAGATAGACGTACAAGTGAGAAGATGAAGCAAGACTGTCTTCCTTACAGTAGAGACAGTGTCTGACTCGAACCGTTTGTGAGGTCAAGGTTTTTTCACATTACATTTGCTCCCCACAAAGACAGCAAAACAGCAGAAAACGCTTAGGGGGTGTATTAATTATGAAAATATAACACTGCTGAAAGTTTCGCGTTGAGGAGTTGTAGGTCAGTTTCACTGGCACTGTATAAAAACAACATAAGTAAATGGAAACAAGAACAATATATGAAAACGACACACAAAAAAGTTTGTTCCCCTTTTTTTTAATTGCCGCAGGATGTTAATGTCGTGTATAACATGCAACACCATGACAGCTTATATTATTCATGTATTCAAGTTGGTTGAAACATGATTTCTTGTCATCTGTGGTTAATGATTTAATTAAAGGAGGTTTCTAATTCTGCAGGCTGGAAATGACACCACCAAAGCCCTGGAGGAGACCAAGGCCTTCACCACCCAGTCCTTGGCTAGTGTGGCCTATCAGATCAGCTCTATGGCCACCAATGTGCTCAAGCTTCTGGATGCACAGACCCTGCAGCTCCGCAAGATAGAGTCCTCCATCAACCAGATCGGACAGGTACCAACCCCATTTTGAGATCATTTTGAACATGTTCTTTTATTTTGATCATGTTATCACAATACAGTCATTTTAACCAGTGAAAATTAGTTCAGTCCTATCATGCTGACTCTGAAACTTTGCCGGCTTTACAATGTCATTTCATGAAAAATGGATGTTGTCCTTTAGTTGCACTGAATTATTATTTTGTGTGTGTGTGTGTGTGTGTGTGTGTGTGTATGCTGGCTCCTTATTTCCCTTAGTAATTGAAAACTGGTACAATCTGAATTTTGCCGTACATCACCACCACATAATCACCACATTGACACCTCTTTTTTTATTTTATTTATTCCACTGTAGCCCATAAAGTAAAGAATAAATTATATAATAAAAATAAAACAAAAATGAATGTTTTTGCAAATATTTGGTTTCTGCAAATGTAAAAAAAACTGTTGTAGGTATGATAACACTTAAAAACTATAATTGCAGCATTTATTTAAAAAATTCTTTACATCTCAATTCTATTTTTTATTTTAATTTCAAAGTACTATTCTGCATCCTATGTTTATAATATGACTATGTTTTCATTTAGAAGATGATTGGACTTCTAAATGATTAAGATTATGACCTTCAGTTTTGTGATACATTTTAAGTGAGCAAGAATCTGTGAAGGGTTTCAAAAAAGACTCCCACTGTCAAGTGATTAAGGACAGAGTACTGTTGTAGAAATGTCCCAAAGCTCAGTGTAGGTAGTCACTGTTTAGGGCCCCTGTCTCCCGGGTGATAATACTCCTTGCCACCATGGCCCCCTCCTTCCCCCTCGATTCCCTTGGCTCCTCTCACTGCAGCTGGGACTCCAGCACAGCATTCCAGCGCGCTCCGTGCCCAGCCTGCCTAACCAGGTCACCTGAGGCAGGGCTAAAGCGGGGGTAAGCCAGATCCCAGACTTGGAATGAAAGGACTACTGTTCTCTCACTCAGAAACAAAGTTTGAACCCTGATTGATGTCCTCCATTGTCTGCCCTGTGCCCAGGAAGAGCTGTAACAAGCAGGCCTGGAATAATGGTGGTCCTTCTCACCCTATCTGAGGGCTCACAGAGGAACGCCAGATTGGTGTTTCAGGGTGTAGGCCTATCTAATGGCTTCGCAAGGTCGAACAACATCACTTCCTCCTACATGACAAACTAAACTTTTACAGAGGGAGTTGAGTAGACTGGAACAGTCTAATATTTATATTTATATTTTTAGTTAAGCTTTATTTCACTTAACACAAACAGCAGATGTACCATTGTTGAATTGTGAAGTAATACATGTTTAGTAAAACAAATGTAAAAATATGCATTGAAATATTAGTTAATTGATTAATAAAACTAAATGTGAATACAAAGCATTTAAAAATAAATATGCATTATCAACAATAATAATTTATCAGTCATTATTAATAAATATGCCTGGAGTGTCTGCTGTGTTTGCTGAAGAATAATTATAAATCTTTCCTCAACAGATCCATATTATAATACAAAAAAATATATTTTACTGCAAAATGCTACAAAGACCAGAATCAGTGTTTTTCAGAGAAACATTTAACGATTGATGACAGTGCGGCATGTAGATTGGCAATATTTGTTCACTTATTAAAAAAAATAGTTTTTGAGATTTCTAGGAGTAATTTCCCCCCCAATATCTGTACTTGTATACAGACCGTGGACATGCACAGGGAGAAGGTGGCCCGCAGAGAGATCGGCGCTTTCACAGTTGCCAAGAGGGTTCCACGCAGTCATAAGGTTGTCCCTCCAGCAAAAAATAAAGAAGCCAAGATCAAGTACTCCCGCACACCCATCTCTTTCTCTAGCCTGGACTCAGTCGGCCATGGCGTGAAGGTGAGCACACATATCATTTCATAAATTGGGTTTACCCTTCAAATTGTGCTGCCAAAGTTATGCATTGGGGTGCTACACTGAGTTATCTATCAACAGTGCTTTAGCCATTAAATATATACATGATGTTTCTGTAGATTTAGTGTCTGAGGGGAAAAACATTCAAATGCAGTGGCAAATACATGACTTGCAATGAAGAAGAGACAGTGTTTTTGTGTTATCCAAACATTCAGTACAACTAAATCAGATTTATTTGCCATGGTTTCCACACAAACTGCATGCCTGTTGCTTGCTGTACTGATTTTATCATCATAAATATATACAGTTGTACTATGTGAAATCTCAAAACCCAGGATTATTTAGTAGTTTAGAGTAAAGTGGAAACCAAATGGAATAATATACGCCTAGATCACTGGATCTTTCCTATGACTCTGTATTAACAATGAAGATGTTGAGATTTTAAGATGGAACATTTTAGCCGTTTCTTCATGTGACTTTTAATTTCTTCCCATCGCAAAAAAGGCAAAATGGTGAAAGTAGCATTCGATGTTAGTTTAGCTTTTGTTAGTTTTGTCACACTTGACCACATCCTGTTATACAGCAGTTAGTCTGACATCAATGAACCGTACACACACACATTCAGATCACTCTTCTTTCCTACCTCCTCCACACTTCTTTTCCCTCACACACACACACACACACACACACACACACACACACACACACGCACACACACACACACACACACACACACACACACACACACACACACAGTTGGCTGGCTACCAGGAACTAAGCAGCGTGGGAAAAGCAGCTAGTCATTAATTGGTGTTACCCATGCTAAGCTAGCTCATTGATTCCCCGCTAGGTCCGTATAGCAGTGAGCAGACAAACAAACACAAAGCATCAAGAATTTCACAGGAATGCACTTGTCAGGCTTGTAGATACATCGGCACGAAGCCACAGAAGACTGTTGAAGCACACATTTATATTAAGAATATCATGTAGCATACACACATTGCATGCACATGTAAACACAAACACACATTTATACATTGATATACTTATAAAAGGTAGTTCTACATGTGAAGAGTTATGGTTTCAATCATAAATTGATCCTCTACACTAGGTTAGTGCAAGATTTTTTACACTCTTCAGCAAGATCATGCATTAAATTGATGAAAAAAACATTTTCTGTTTCAAATAAATGCTGCTTTTTAAACTTGCTGTTATATGAAGCAGCACGACGTCGTTGTGGATCACGTGACACTGTAGACCGGAGTAAGGCGTTATAAAAAATATTGAAAAAAGTTATTTAAAATTGTAATAATATTTAACAATATTACAGTTTTTACTGTATTTTCACCAAATAAATGCAGCTTTGATGAGCATGAAAGACGACTTGCAGAAACTTTAGGGGGAAAAAAATGAAATATTAATGTATATTTATTCACTTCATGTTTGACTGTAAAGCTGAAGTGTGTGATTTCATTAAAAAGAAATACAGAAATAACAATGAAAATGTTTTCAAGCAGGTTTCCCTGAACACTACGCACTAGTGTCAAACAGACTCAATCATATTGGTTGAGCCAGTGCTGCTGTGTAGATTTGCTCAAACGAACAGCAATGTACTGATAGCATCACTGAGCCACAGTGTTTACACTTTTTGGGGTTAGCCAGTAAATAAAGTTTCTATTCCTGGAGTAAATGTGCAGTTATTTTGTTTTCAATATATTCTGCATTCTCAGGAAAACACAGTAAACATGTGAGGTTGGCTATTGCTAATAGAAGGAGTCAGGGAGGTCAGTCTTTAGTTTGTCTTTGGATTGTGTTTGTTTGGATGTTATAATTTAGTTCCTTTCAAAAATGGCTAATCTTGAGATTTGTTGTTTTCAGGATTCTGGTCAGCCGCAGGTAAAAACAGCTACCATGACACGGAGCAGCAGCACACTGAGGTACGTCCAGCTCTGTTCACACAGGACCAGTGTTAGTTTAGTATTATTATATACTATTACAGTATAGTACATACTATAATGATATATATATATATACAGTACAGACCAAAAGTTTGGAAACATTACTATTTTTAATGTTTTTGAAAGAAGTTTCTTCTGCTCATCAAGCCTGCATTTATTTGATCAAAAATACAGAAAAAAACAGTTACTTAAAACTTAAAATAATAGTTTTCTATTTGAATATACTTAAAAAAAAAAATTATTCCTGTGATGCAAAGCTGAATTTTCAGCATCATTACTCCAGCCTTCAGTGTCACATGTAACATCCAGTCTATCACATGATCATTTAGAAATCATTCTAATATTCTGATTTATTATGAGTGTTGGAAACAGTTCTGCTGTCTAATATATTTGATGAATAAAAGGTTAAAAAGAACTGCATTTATTCAAAATATAAAAAAAATTCTAATAATATATATATTCTAATAATATATTTTCTTTACTATCACTTTTTATCAATTTAACACATCCTTGCTAAATAAAAGTATTGATTTTATTTAAAAAGAAGAAAAAAAATTACTGTCCAGTAGTGTATATTGTTATTACAAATAGCTTAGCAAATAGCTAGCTGTTTCCAACTTTGATAATCATATTGATCATGTGATAATGATCCTAAAAATTCAGCTTCGCATCACAGAAATAAATGATAATTTAAAGTATAATAAATTTAAAAACGATTATTTTAAATTGTTATAATATATCACAATATTATATTTTTTTCTGTATTTTTGATCAAATACATGCAGGCTTGATGAGCAGAAGAAACTTCTTTCAAAAACATTAAAAATAGTAATGTTTCCAAACTTTTGGTCTGTACTGTATGTATATATATATATATATATATATATATATATATATATATATATATATATATATATATATATAATGTATGTATGTATGTGGGTGTGTTTGGGTGTGTGTATGATAATAGTTCATTAATATTTTAAATCTGTCTGTCTGTCTGTCTGTCTGTCTGTCTGTCTGTCTGTCTATCTATCTATCTATCTATCTATCTATCTATCTATCTATCTATCTATCTATCTATCTACCTATCTACCTATCTACCTATCTATCTATCTATCTATCTATCTATCTATCTATCTATCTATCTATCTATCTATCTATCTATCTACCTATCTACCTATCTACCTATGGCGTCTGTGATAACTGAGAAGTGTCTGAAATTTTTTCCTGTATCTTGCACCATGAGTGCTGTGATGCTGTTTACTTTTAAAAACGTATCGAGACTTTTGCAGGTTTTAATTGTTATGCAGTATCCACCTTTTTTGATCACAAGTATGCATCCTGTGTTTATTCATCACCTGCCACCCACCTGACCACAATCACCCTATGAGAAACTACAATGGTTGTCAGCACATCTCTTTTTATTTGATCCTCCACCAAAAATGTGTCTGTTGTTCATTTAAAAAAAATAAAAAAAATTGACATCTTATATATTACTAATACTAAGCTCACATGTCTCAGGCTTCTGTTCCTCTTCCTTCTCAGTTAGAGGGCCTTTCTCCAGGAAGCGATTTTAGTTTTGTTTTACCCACTTCCCTTCTTTGCACTGCCTGAAAGCAACATGGTTTGCGTTGTGGTAATTTAAGTTTCTCAGAAAGAGCACTTTAGTCATGCACGTGTCTTTTTAGAGCAGTGTCCTAAGTGGCTTTCTATATAAAATACAGAAGTACTTACATGCCTAATATTGACTCTCTGACTGCTCAATATGTGTGTCTGTGTCTGTATGTGAATTAAGTCGAAGCAGCCGTCCACCTGAGCCTGTCCAGTGTCCTGTGGCACCCACTCTCTCTCATGGAGCGTCCCTCACCTCGCTCAATGACAAGTCTATTGCGTAAGAGCACATAAAGTGTTGTATAATTTCGGATTATAATGCTAACATCAGATTTATATCACTTCTCATAACTGGATTTCTTCCATGGCTGCAGTTCAAGTTTTGGTAAAGCCGTGCCGCCTCCTGTGGTGCCCAGCTGGCCCACCAGTCCTGAGGTTGACATCATTGACACGCTGCTGGGTGAAGGGCCTCCTCCACCACCCCCACCGATGGAGGCAGAGGGCGAACAGGAGCATGGGCTGGAGACCGGTCCACCCCCACCTCCACCACCTCCTCCCCTCGACTGCACCAACATCCCCCCGCCCCCTCCTATGGCCACCTCAGTGAATGCACCTGATCCCAGCAGCCTCATGGCCATACCACCTCCTCCACCAGCTCCACCTCTTGAAACAGGTTAGTCCCTGCTGATTGACAGACTTCAGCATCATACTATAACACGGTTACACCATATGACTACTAGACATAACTAGATGTGATGTGTGATCAGGGAGTGAGCTTTTTTGTTGTTGTTGTTGTCCTAACCAGCTGTTCAACTTCTGAATGTAAACTGTCAATTTTTGGGGGTCTGTTAAATTTTTTTTTTATGTTTTAAAAGAATTCTTCTCACCAAGGATGGGTTTATGTTGCATTTATTTGATTAGACAAAACTATGTCTTAGAGAGAATGTAAATACAGTAATATTGTGAAATAGTATTAAATTTATTTGATTAGACATAACTATGTCTTAGAGAGAATGTAAATACAGTAATATTGTGAAATAGTATTACATGTTTTAATGCATTTTTAAGTGTAATTTATTCCTGTGATGCAAAGCTGAATTTTCAGCAGTCATTACTGTTTTCCTGTGTCACATGATCCTTTAGAAATCTCTCTCATATGCTAATTTGCTGCATAAAGAAACATTTCTTATTGTTGAAAACAGTAGTGCTGCTTAATATTTTTGTAGAAACTGATACAATATTTTCCAGGATTTTCCAGAGGGGAAAACATTTATTTGATATAGAAATATTTTATAACATCATTTATAAATGTCTTTACTACCACTTGTGATCAATTATTAGGTATTAATTTCTTTAAATAATATATATTGAGAGGTTTTGACTGTTATATTGCAGAGATGTTTTATGTTAAGTGTGGACAGACTGGTTAAAGAGTTATTTCACCCAAAAATGAAAATTAGCCTGTGTTTTACTCACCCCAGAGGCATCCTATGTGTACGTGACTTTTTACTTTTAGACGAATCCAGTCAAAGTTATGTAAAACATTTTACTGGCTATTCCAAGCTGTATCATTGCAGTCAGCAGGTGTTACAGTGCTTCAGTCCAAAAGAAGTGAAATAAAAAGCACCCATCCATTAAAAAAATCAACAAAGTCCTCCTATAGTGAATAGATGCATTATTGTATGAAAAATAGCCATATTCAAAACTTAATAATCATTATGTAGCTTGTACTCACTGTTGTACACGGAAGCATCTCCGAGAGGATGACATATGGTCATGCGCTGCTGAGTCTCGGGAAAACCAACGTTTTTTAACAGAAGCAAAGGAAGCAAAGTTTTCTTACTTTAGCAAAGGAAACCCAGTCTCCTCTTGGCTTATATTGGAATCCTCCGACATTTTTCTTTACAAATCCTCCGTCTTGTACTTCTAATTAGTGAGTGTTGTTTTGTTTTGATCTCTCCGCTGTGTTTCTGCATGCATCACTTCTGAGCGGTGCCTGTGCAACACTGACCTCATACATCATCTTCCCTGAGCTGCTTCTGTTTACAACTGTGAGCACAAGCTAGATTCAAGTTTATTATGTTTTGAATATGGATATTTTTCTTACAAAAACGCATCGATTCACTGCAGGAGGCCTTTGTTCTGCCCCCCCCCAGGAGCCATGTGAGACACTTTTTTTATTTTATGGATGGGCACTTTTTATCTAACTTCTTTTGGACTAAAGCACTGCAACACGACTAAAAACAAGGAAATGTTATAAACTATCCACAACATTTTTTTAATAAAATAAAAATAAAGTATGTTCTGAAAATATAAATGTGCTGTAAGAATTCAATCCAGTCAGCAGACATATTTGTATTCTGTAGTGAAGTCAGAGAAAACTAATCCTATGACAGTAGTTAAAAATCACAAATTGAATGGAGAACGTTTGTGTGTAGTGGCTGAGGAGAATGGATTTCCTCTACCAGAAGCTCCCATTGACATGCCCCCTCCACCAGCCCCTGATGGCCTTGATCTTCCAGCCCCACTGCCTCCGCCGTGTGACCACAACTTTGAAGGTACAAAAGTGGCAAAACAAAGGTGGTATTTTGTTTTGTATGATGCATTATATCTTGCTCCAGAATGCTCAGTTTGTATGATTACATGTTTGCTTTGTCTTACAGGCAGCTTATTTATGCTTTATATCTTGGTGTTGCTGTTGTTTATTTCTGTGAGCTCTTGTGCTCTTATTTTCACACTTGTCTCTCTCTGTCTTTCCACTCAGCTCCTCGCTCTCGCCGCTCACGGGTGCGACGTCATCCTCCTAGCTCTCGCTCGCTGTCTCTGAGGGTTCGCATGGGCCCCAGCGCTCGCTCGCTGTACACACGCTCGCTTTTTCTGCCTTCTGCTCAATCATGTAAGGCCCCGCTCCTTCCCAAGACCCGATTTGTTAAAGCCACCCCCTCAGATTTCATTGATAGTTTCTCATTTTGTTACCAAATATATTGACACCATATCCCAAAATAGATTCTTATTTAGCCATGCATACCATCCAAAGACCATTTAGTTCATTTTTATTGTTCAACCCTCAAATTTGTTCCCTTGATAAACACCTGTCAGTCATGATACCCCCACCCCCTCCATACCCGCCTCCCCTGGCTCCGCCGGTTTCGTTCAGCCCGTTGTGCAGGATCCCTGCCCGCCTGGAGCACCTGGGTAAGTGAGGCCTCTCTGTGCGTTGCTGTCTGACATTCTGCTCTTTCTTTATATTTGCCGCTTCCCCAGTCTGCTCTCCAGCAAGCCAAATCAGCACATGACATGACCTCAGATCACACCATCCTGCACACAACAGGACACTCGATCTACATCCTCAGCCGAGTTAGATCTCTCTGTTAAAGGGATAGTTCAGCCAAAAATGAAAAGTCTGTCGTCATTGACTCACCATCATGTCAATACAAACCTGTACTCAACTCAACTTTTAAGAATTGAATACACTACATGACTTTTAAAATCTGAACCGATTTTAACACTAGGCATCATACACATTTACAAAGGACTGTTCTAAAATCGGCTGAAAATATCAAACATGTTTGATATCCTCCGACTGGATGGAATCAAAGTCTGAAGCTAAAACATTTGGACTTTGTGACCATCATACACAATGCAATTTTCTATTGAATCTGTCAACTCAAACCTGAAGACTAGCTCTGACTTTCAGCAGAACATACTTTTCAGAACATACTTCAGCAGACTTTCATTAAGTGTCGACTGATCATAAATGTAAATGGGGGGGAAACCAGTGCAAATGTCATGTAGATATATTCCGACCTTTAGCTACAAAAAGGGCAAAGAAGAAACAAGTCATCAGAGAAATAATCCATCCAATTTATGCACTACAACATTGTTGTTATTGACTACAACTATTAACAAAATTAAAAAACAGGTGCTCAATTAACTGTAGAAAACTTAAAAAAAAATTTCAATTCAATTTCAACCCACTTTATTAGACATCTTAACCTATTAAATATTGTTTTACATTATTAAAAATCTTACCGACCCCAAAGTTTTGAACCGTAGTGTAACACTAGAGTAGAGTCAGAAGAAAATAAACTAACACTGCTGCATTATATTCCAAGTCTTCTGAAGCCGTTTGTTTGTCTTTGGTGAACGATCGCTGTAAAGATGAAGTGTGTGATTTCTAGTGTATATGCATTGGTGTTAGTTGTATTATTTGATCAACCGTGTAGGCGTCCATATGTTTCAGACGGAAAAAAATAATAATTGTTTGATTGTCACATTTTTGTTTGATGTGGCTTGTTGAACGGAAATCACCCACATCTCCTTCAAACACAGTTGTGCAGAAGCACTTTGTCAGTTTTGTTAACTTTGTGTGTCGATGCACATTTAGACCTTGAGATTCCAGCACCGCCACCACTAGACAGTTACGACAACTTTGAAGAGATGCCCCCTCTACCTCCTCCCATTGATTATGACATAACTGCACCAGCAGACTATTTGGATAAAGGTAAGCTTATTTCTGATGACTCGTTCAGGTACAGAATCTGCATTGTGAAAACAACTGTATTGACATCTAAGACAGATCACACATTCAGAACAAGAGATATTAATTATATATCCAGGTAGTGATTTTTTCATTGTACTTCTCTTTCCTACCAAGTGGTGGCACTATATAACTACAACACAGGCAAGCCGGGCGACCTGGTGTTTCAGGAGAGCGATATCATCTACCTCACCAGCAGGAATGAGGATGGCTGGTGTGAGGGCTTTCTCAATGGAGTTAAGGGATTTTTTCCTGGCAACTATGTAGAGTCCACCGCTTAACTGGCCATTAGAAGCCAGAACGCAAGTGAATGAAGTATCGAGGCCGAAGGAACCTTTCATTTCAATTTCTATAGTAAAACAGTAAAGTCCGCTGTATAAATGAAACTGCAGAAATGTTTTTATACTATGGTGACCTTTTAAAACGTTTTAAATGGAATTAACATGCTGCATGCTTAAACCAGCAGAGATGAGTTTGTGTTTTTAAGTTGACTTTAGTCTTCAATGATGATGATGATGATGATGATGATCATAATTGATCTCTCAGGACTTTTAAGTTACATTTCGTAATGTACAACATATTAAGAAACATTTTTGTACATTTAGTTGTATTTGATAAGTTAAGCTCACAAAGTCGTGTTAAATAGTGGATGTTTAGTGGTTAATTCTCTAAGCATATTTTCATGGTTTGTTGGAATAGGCAATTGTGCAAAGTGAACATTGAAGTAATATATAATAATAGATATGTGTAATATATTATAATGCAGTTTCCTAATTAAAAGCCTTTTATTAGTTATGCTAAATTACATTTAATTGATACAATTTTCTTGATTCCCTTGCAAGTAAAATACAGTATTTTCCAAAACATTTTATGCTGTTTAGTGAATTAAATGTTATGCACGACACATTGGCCCAATTCACAATTTCAATGTTTTATGATACCAAGTTAGCATTTACAGTCCACAGAATCAATAAACTGTTGAAGGTAATGTCTAGGAATGAAGTTGCATTTGTTTTGTCATTTCTAACCATCCACTTTTTTTCACTTTATTTATAAGATCGTTTGACCTCTTCATTTTACATTTATGCATTTAGCAAACACTTTTATTCAAAGTGATTTACAAAAGATAAAACTAAATAAATTCATAGTATACAATGGCAGGTTTATTTGACAACTAGATGAGGAGTTCATTCATGGGGAACTGGTTCATCAGCACCATTCGTAAACTTAAATGTGTTTCTCTTTATTTGACATATATAATGTGTATTTGGACACTGAGGTACGGGAGTCAATACCAGGGATCTTTACTAGATTAAATAGCAAGACTTTCTTGATCATCTGTCTTTGCCAGAAAGATCATATTGATTCACCAGCTGTACCAAAACCAGGACAACACAAACCAGCCTGGACTTATTTTTCACTTTCATCTGCGAGAAGCAGTATAATGATATAGACAATATAACGCCTGTTCTTTCCTGGTGAGGTTACTGAGGTAAATAAAAGACAAATAATGAAGCACACTGTGGATGGTGCACTCTTTTAGAAAAGAAAAGTTAAAAGTAATAAAAACCAAAACGGTCACTGGGAGGGTACCTTTTTACACATTTATAACTAAATTTCCCCCTAAGTGCTGCGAAAATAAAATGTCCACATGGTATATAGATACTGTGTGTTTAAACACCAGACAGTCACCATAAAAGTGTTCAAACTTCACTATCAGCACTTCAAACCCTCCCTCAGATAAGACTCAGTCTCAAATCAGAGCGGTGCATTCAACATCTACTTTACTGCCGTGATCACCTGTGTTCTTTGAGGTAAGACTTCTAGGTGTTTCTCAGAGATGTGCTTGAAAACCTGCTGGGTATAAGAAGTAATATTTTTACTAACTACAAAAAATGTGTATGATCCTCACCTATGCTAGTAGAATATCTGAACATGTGACTGGGCTTGTATAAATATATTGATCTGTAGGTTTTTAATAATGTTAAAGATTTCGTTTTTCGACAGCGTCAGTGTTTGTATACAAGCTAGAGTCTCTTTTGTTTTGTGATTCTGTGATTCTTTGTTGGATGGAAAGGACAGGTGAGGTCTGAAACACTGCTGACAGTAAGTGGATAAAGGAGAAATCAACATGTCCGCTGATGTGTTTCTTGAGGGGTGCTGCTCTAACATGTAGGACTACAGCAGGGGTAGGCAAGGTCGGTCCTGGATTGCCGCTGTCCTGTAGAGTTTAACTCCAGCCCTCATCAAACACACCTGAACAAGCTAATCGAGGTCTTCAGAATGACTAGGCCTACAGGCAGGTGAGGCTTTTTTCTAATCTCTGCAGGACATCGGCACTCCAGGACCGACGCTGCCTACCTCTGGCCTACAAACAAGGTGTTCACAAATCTTTACAGGGCCCGGGACAAAATTTTTAGCCCACTTTGGCCCAATGAGTAAGCTATCCCATAAAGATGACCCTGGTGGTCCTCAGCAAAAGCATTGACTTACAGTAAAAGACAAATTATGAATGGAAAAGATTTCTTTACTTTAGAACATGTATCAGACCTCCAAAGAGTTTGATACATATATATATATATATATATATATATTTATTTTATTTTTTTTGCTTTATAACTGGTTTGTTATCATTTATCTGGACTCAATACAGAATTGGGTCATTTCTGGTGTGTAAGACACCACTCATAGTCTTGACTCACTTGACTCATAGTCTTGACTCATTAGGTTAAAAAAGTTTATTATGGGGGTTACATATTCACACATTGATTTTGATAGGTCTATCAATTGCAAAAGTCTTTATTTACTTAACATTTGTTTATTAAATGATATACAAGCCCTGTGGAATTCTAGATTTCTAAGAGAAACAAATAAAAATGAGGGGTTTTGTATGTTTTTTTGCATTAAGATGCGTTTCAACAAAGTACTGTACAATATAAACTTAAATGTTATAAATGTTTTAGGTATAAAATACTATTATATCAATCATCAGTTATCGGTGCACTATGAATTCCAATATTATATGCATCTTAATGATTATAGACAAATTAAATGTCATCACCAAAGATAATATTTTTTTTTTATTTCCTAACAGAGTTGCTTCTGAATTGTGAATTTCTTCATTGCCATGGACTTTAATGACTCAAATTTAGTATTTACGTATGTATACCTACTTTCAATACTCTTTTATAAAACTGAACACACATAAGATCTGATCCAAAACCATACTATACTAATGTTATTTTATGTGTATGTGTGTGTGTGTGTGTGTGTGTGTGTGTGTGTATAAATAATACACACACACACACACACATGTATGCAGCATATATACACACACAATAATGTACAATTAGTATAATATATACTGGATTATTTTAACCTCATGTTCAATTACAATATACAATATAGTAAAAGCTGATTAAAATTGCATTTTCCCATTGTGCAATAGTTTCTTTTTTTTTTTTTTTTTTTTTACATTTGAGGATCATAAAATGTAAAAAAATTAATTTAGCTTTTATTCCCTTATGTATTATGTTCTTTATCATCACTAACAACTCACACTCATGCTGTATTTTAACACAGCTCAATCTTTGCTGTTTCAGGATCATTGCACCTATTGTTATCATAATTTTTTTGACGGTCTTCTTTGTTGGCTGCTGTACAATATTCCAGCGGGTCTGTAAGAAGCGAGATGAGCATGTGCAGACTCAAGTTCAAGCCGTGGATCCGCCCTCTGTTTACGTCATTCCGATCTCTCTGTCTGAAGATGAGCTGCACAGACCACCGCGCTACAGCACTGTACAGTTCTACGAGCCGCCTCCTGCTTATCACGAGGTAACCCTGAACATATTGTGCAGTACACTGTAAAACAATTCAGTGACTTTGTTAACATCACAAGAATAACTTAAATAGTTCACCCAAAAATTAAATGTCTGTCATAATTTACTCAAATTGTTCCAAACCCGTATGAGTATCGTTCTTCTGTTGAACTGAAAAAAAATAATAATAATAATAATAAATAAATAATATATATATATATATATATATAGTCATAAAAAAAATATATGAAAGGCAGTGGACACCAGAAACTCATACAGGTTTAGAAAAACTTGAGGGCGAGTAAATGAGAATTTTCGTTTTTTTGGTAAGCCTTAGTTTCATAGATTGAGCTGGAAATACCAAATACCAATTGTAGTACGTTCGTAGGAGGAAAGGAAGAGGACAAGGGGTCGGACTGCTGACAAGTTTTAAATAATAACACAAAAAGTAATCTTTACAAACAGCAATGGTGACCTTTATTCTGACACTAGCGCACACACTATCGCCAAACGCTTCCGGGTTACTCCTTCCGGTTCTAGTCAGCAGTCCGTCTCTCTTTCGACTGCTTCTGTCTCTGCTGCCGTTTTATACTCTCTCCATGCCAATTACTGAAACAAGAAACAGGTGTTGATCGTTTCCGCCCAAACCACTCACCTACCGTTCGTCTCCTGATTTTCTCTCCCGCTGCCGACTTCGCTAAACCACGCCCCCCTTGCCACACCAATGTCTAAAAATCAAACAGAAAAGACGTTTGTATTTGACTAGCTACATATATTTGTGGAGAAATATATCACTGGCCACTTCATTAGGTTCACTTTGCTAGCACTGGGTTGGACCTCCTTTATCTTCAGAACTGCTTTAATTCTTTGGGGCATAGATTCAAAAAGGTGTTGGAAACTTTGCTCAGAGATTTTGGTTCATATTGACATGATCGCATCACGCAGTTGCTGCAGATTTGTCGGCTGCACATCCGTGATGTGAATCTCCTGTTCCACCACATCCCAAAGCTGCTCTATTGGATTGAGATCTGGTGACTGTGGAGGCCATTGGAGGAAAGTGAACTCATTGTCATGTTTTCAGCTTTGTGTCATGGTGCACTATCCTGCTGGAAGTAGCCATCAGAAGATGGGTACACTGTAGTCATTAAGGGGTGGACATGGTCAGCAACAATACTCAGGAAGGCTGTGGCCCAAACCATCACACCAGCACCAGCAGCCTGAACCGTTGAGACCATTGTTCTTTACGCCAAATTCTGACTCTACCATCTGAATGTCTCAACAGAAATCGAGACTCATCAGACCAGGCAAAATTTTTCAAATCTTCTGTTGTCCAATTTTGGTGAGCCTGTGTGAATTGTAGCCTCTGTTTCCTATTCTCAGCTGACAGGAGCAGCACCCGGTGTGGTCTTCTGCTGCTGTAGCCCATCTGCATCAGTATTGGACGTATTGTGCATTCAGAGATGGTATTTTGCATACCTTGGTTGTAACAAAACAAGTGGTTATTTGAGTTACGGTTGCCTTTCTATCATCTCTAACCAGTATGCCCATTCTCCTCTGACATCAACAAGGCATTTTCATCCACACAACTGCCGCTCACTGGATATTTTCTTTTTTTAGAGATGACCCTAGAGATTGTTGTGCAAATCCCAGTTGATCAGCAGTTTTTGAAATACTCAGACCAGCCCATCTGGCACCAACAACCATTCCACGTTCAAAGTCACTTAAATCCCCTTTCTTCCCCATTCTGCTGCTCGCTTTGAACTTCAAGTCATTTTACCACATCTAGATGCCTAAATGCATTGAGTTGCAGCCATGTGATTGGCTGATTAGCAGTTTGTGTTACCAAGCAATTGAACAGGTTCACCTAATAAAGTGGCCGGTGAGTGTATATACTTTTTAAGATAAACTTTATATTTTTGTTAAATTCAACTTTTTTGGTCTTATAGTGCACATAGTTTTTTTTTCATGGTACCAAAAGTAGTTATTCTTACATACTTTTATGAAATTTAATTTATTCAATTCATAAGGTATATGGGTTCATTGATTGCACAGCTTTAAAGTGTTTAAATGCTCAGTATTTCAAAGTGTATTGGAAATGATGATTAATTCCTGTTTCCTCAGTTGAATCTGAAGCCTGAGGCCTGTCCTGTGGAAGCCCCTCCAGCATATTCAGAATCCGTCTCTCCTTCACCCTCACATTCATGGTCATAAGCGCATCTCAAACACTTGGACTGGCTAAAGGAAAAATAAGAATCATATTCTCATGACTTTTCCAAGGACTTCTACTCATGCTATCTATAGTATGCAAAGGTTTAAGCGGTGAGAAAGAAAATGTCACAGTCACAAAGAAAAGACTGTTTTGCACAATGAGCAGCAGAACTTGGTTAAAGGTTTAAAAGTATATGTTTTTATCAATTTTGTACATGCTATAGCTAAACCTTTTTTGTTAACTTTGTGAAATGTGTTCATTTATAATAAATGTTGTAAATGGTTGACCTGTTGTAAATTGTACAGCTGACACTGTGATTAAAATAATGTTATATAAACACTGGCTCTTAATAATATCCTTTGAAAATATGTTAATGGTATCGAGAGATAAGAAACGATGTGTCATTTAAGCCATCTTTTTTACTGTCACTCTTCATAGTCAACATGCCTCCTGAGCTGCACCCTCAGGAACCAAAGTCCAGCGCTGTGACATCAGAGGTGAAGCTCCGCCTCCTGCATTACCACTGCCATTGTCCTCACAGACAGAAGCCCATGCATTTATTATAACTCATAAAATATGAACCGTATAGTTAAAACAACACCTTTGGTGAATTCACAGCTTTGGCTATTTATGAAGGTGCATTGACAGTTAAATACACACACAGTCACATAAGTGCAATTTTGTTAGTAAACACAATATGTAAAACCCAAAGATCTAAATAAATGCATGCATACATATAAATACACAAAATAAAATAGAAAAAAGCAACGTAACATCATAGTTTCTATCTAACTCTTCAAACACTGTAATGGCAGCAAAGGTTATATAATTGCATACAGTCATGTTTCTAAGTGTTTCTCTCTTTCTGTCAATTTATTGATTTATTATTGATTTAATATGAAATATTTGTTTCATTGATGTAATTAGTTGATTCCTTATTGAACATATACCACCAAATGAAATAATGCAAATTCATTATTTACATGGACTATGTATAATTTAGAAATAATATTTTATAACTTAAAAGGGTCAATTAAAAATGCCGTCGCTAGTGGGGTGAAAGGTGGTGACGATTAAAAAGATGCTTAGGACAGTTGACGGGACACTGGTGCGCGTCGTCACGAAAGCTTATCTTTTTCACGTGTTTTTAAGCCTTACCGCTTGTCGATTTAAACATTAAAGCATCCAAACACAAGACGCGGAAAAGCTGAACAGAGTAGCCGGTTACTAGCGCTGTGTTCGGTGCGCACGAGAGAGAGAGAGCCGCATATCACGGACAGCGACGCTGAACCGAGCTCTCTTCTGCGAAGTTCTCCTCAAAGTCCCTCCTGCACCCGAACGTACAAATACAAATCGCAGTTTGAACAAACAAAAAGATGTGAAAGAGCCCAATTCAGTACCGTGGTGCTCAGGGCTCGCGCAGAGAAAGGCGTCTCAAAACGCTTGAACACCGAATTTGCTTCCCTTTGCTCTTGTGCCGACAAATAGCCTATACATACAAAATATGTCAAAATACCCGCCTTGAAAAGTATGCTCGAAAAAACTGTCAGTTATTTCTTAAGTGAAAGTAAACAGTTGATGAAAAAAATGGGATGTGTATTATATTGGATGCATTCATCTCTTAAAGTGACTGCGCCAAATTTAGCTACTAGCTGCTGTAATGTTAATCCAAGAAAATGAAATAAAATCACTCACTGTTCTTGACTGAATTACTTTGTAGTTTTAACAAGAACTTATGCACAGTCAAACCAAAAATTATTTAGACACCAGATATAATTTTTTATATTTATATATTTTACTAGTTGGTACAGCACACTATGATACATTTATATAAGTGAGTGTAGCAAAATTAAGCGAACTGTCACATATTATACCCAGAGAATCTTCATACAGTGAACTACTAGTAAAATTGATAAAAATGTTAAACACATATATATATATATATATATATATCAAATTGGGACCAAAAATGATACCTTAAAAACAGCACCTTATAAAGCACCATGTATAGCCTAAGGGTATTATTATTATTATAATTTTTTTTTTTCTGAATTGCTAATCAGCAGTTTTTGAAATACTCAGACCAGCCCATCTGGCACCAACAACCATTCCACGTTCAAAGTCACTTAAATCCCCTTTCTTCCCCATTCTGCTGCTCGCTTTGAACTTCAAGTCATTTTACCACATCTAGATGCCTAAATGCATTGAGTTGCAGCCATGTGATTGGCTGATTAGCAGTTTGTGTTACCAAGCAATTGAACAGGTTCACCTAATAAAGTGGCCGGTGAGTGTATATACTTTTTAAGATAAACTTTATATTTTTGTTAAATTCAACTTTTTTGGTCTTATAGTGCACATAGTTTTTTTTTCATGGTACCAAAAGTAGTTATTCTTACATACTTTTATGAAATTTAATTTATTCAATTCATAAGGTATATGGGTTCATTGATTGCACAGCTTTAAAGTGTTTAAATGCTCAGTATTTCAAAGTGTATTGGAAATGATGATTAATTCCTGTTTCCTCAGTTGAATCTGAAGCCTGAGGCCTGTCCTGTGGAAGCCCCTCCAGCATATTCAGAATCCGTCTCTCCTTCACCCTCACATTCATGGTCATAAGCGCATCTCAAACACTTGGACTGGCTAAAGGAAAAATAAGAATCATATTCTCATGACTTTTCCAAGGACTTCTACTCATGCTATCTATAGTATGCAAAGGTTTAAGCGGTGAGAAAGAAAATGTCACAAAGTCACAAAGAAAAGACCTTTTTATTATTATTTTCCTAAAAGAATTTGCAGATTTCCTCTCAGACCTTCTAGTTACAGTTGATAAGGCGCTAATCATGGGAGATTTTAATATTCACGTTGATAATGCAAATGATACATTAGGACTTGCGTTTACTGACCTAATAAACTCCTTTGGAGTCAAGCAAAATGTCACCGGGCCCACTCATCGTTTTAATCATACACTAGATCTAATTATATCGCATGGAATCGATCTTACTGCTATAGATATTGTACCCCAATGTGATGATATTACAGACCATTTCCTTGTATCGTGCATGCTGCGTATAACTGATATTAACTATATGTCTCAGCGTTACCTTCTGGGCAGAACTATTGTTCCAGCCACCAAAGACAGATTCGCAAATAACCTGCCTGATCTATCTCAACTGCTATTTGTACCCAAAAATACACATGAATTAGACGAAATTACTGACAACATGGGCACTATTTTCTCTAATACATTAGAAGCTGTTGCCCCCATCAAATTGAAAAAGGTTAGAGAAAAACGTACTGTGCCATGGTATAACAGTAATACTCACTCTGTCAAGAAAGTAACTCGTAGTCTTGAACGCAAATGGAGAAAAACTAACTTGGAAGTTTTTAAAAGTGCATGGAAAAACAGTATGTCCAGGTATAGACAGGCTCTAAAAACTGCTAGGGCAGAGCATATCCACAAACTCATTGAAAATAACCAAAACAATCCAAGGTTTTTATTTAGCACAGTGGCTAAATTAACAAATTACCAGACGCCACCTGATTCAAATATTCCACCAACGTTAAATAGTAATGACTTTATGAATTTCTTCACTGATAAAATAGATAACATTAGAAATACAATAGCGAATGTAGATTCTACAGCGTCTAACACTTCAGTTTCATCCATCGCACCCAAAGATAAACTGCAGTGCTTTACAAATATAGGACAGGAAGAGCTAAATAAACTTATCACTGTATCTAAACCAACAACATGTTTATTAGATCCTGTACCCACTAAATTACTAAAAGAGCTGTTACCTGTAGCCGAAGAACCGCTTCTCAATATCATTAACTCGTCATTATCTTTAGGTCACGTCCCAAAACCATTCAAGCTGGCGGTTATCAAGCCTCTTATTAAGAAACCAAAACTAGATCCTAGTGTACTGGCAAATTATAGGCCTATTTCAAATCTTCCATTTATGTCTAAAATTTTAGAAAAAGTTGTGTCTGCTCAATTGAGCACCTTCCTGCATAAAAATGATCTGTATGAAGAATTTCAGTCAGGTTTTAGGCCCTACCATAGCACAGAAACTGCACTTGTTAAAATTACAAATGACCTGCTTCTTGCGTCAGATCAAGGCTGCATCTCATTTCTAGTCTTACTTGATCTTAGTGCAGCGTTCGACACCATAGATCATGACATACTCATAGATCGATTACAAAACTATACAGGTATTCAAGGGCAGGCTCTAAGATGGTTTAGATCCTACCTGTCCGATCGCTACCATTTTGTTTACTTAAATGGGGTGTCATCTCATTTATCATCAGTAAAATATGGAGTGCCACAAGGATCCGTCCTAGGTCCCCTTCTATTTTCAATATACATGTTGCCCCTTGGTAATATTATTAGAAAATACGGAACTAGCTTCCACTGTTATGCTGATGATACTCAGCTATATATTTCAACGAGACCAGATGAAACTTCCCAATTATCTAAGCTAACAGAGTGTGTTAAAAATGTAAAAGATTGGATGACAAATAATTTTCTCCAATTAAATTCGGATAAGACAGAGATATTAATTATTGGACCAAAAAACACCACACAGAATCTTGTAGATTACAATCTGCAACTAGACGGATGTACTGTTACTTCCTCTACAGTCAGAAATCTGGGTGTTATATTGGACAGCAATTTGTCTTTTGAAAATCATATTTCCAATGTTACAAAAACCGCATTCTTCCATCTTAGAAACATTGCCAAGCTACGAAACATGTTATCTGTTTCTGATGCAGAAAAGCTAGTTCATGCTTTCATGACCTCTAGACTGGACTATTGTAATGCACTTCTAGGTGGTTGTCCTGCTTCGTCAATAAACAAGCTACAGGTAGTCCAAAATGCAGCAGCTAGAGTCCTTACCAGGTCAAGAAAATATGATCATATTACCCCAATTTTACAGTCTCTGCACTGGCTACCTATTAAGTTCCGTATCAGTTACAAATTATCATTACTTACCTATAAGGCCCTAAATGGTTTAGCTCCTGCGTACCTAACTAGCCTTCTACCACGCTACAACCCATCACGCACCCTAAGGTCACAAAACGCTGGACTTTTGGTAGTTCCTAGGATAGCAAAGTCCACTAAAGGAGGTAGAGCTTTTTCACATTTGGCTCCCAAACTCTGGAATAGCCTTCCTGATAATGTTCGGGGTTCAGACACACTCTCTCTGTTTAAATCTAGATTAAAAACGCATCTCTTTCGCCAAGCATTCGAATAATGTATCTCTTAAATTGTGAGTGTAGTTGCATCTGCATTTTTATTCTTTAGCTTGGGTTAAACTAATTTTACTTTGTTGGATCAACAGCTATGCTAATGATGTCGCTATTTTGTTTCTATGTTTTGAACTAGGATTTACACAAGCTCCAGTCTGGATCCAGAACACCTGAGAAGAGATGATGCTGACCCTCAGAGGACCCCAGATGATGCTAACCTTGAATCAACAAACAGAACTAACAATTATTGCTACATGTGTGACTGCATCCTATAATTACTATTAATTAATAATATTGATAGTTCATCATCTAGCTGACTACGTCTTGTATTATTATTATTATTATTTTTATTTTTCTAAAATCCTGTCAAACGTGCACAAACTACTAGCTACTACTAAATATTGTAGAAACATAATTTTCTGTAAAGTTGGTTTGTAACGATTTGTATTGTAAAAAGCGCTATACAAATAAACTTGAATTGAATAGAAAAAAAAATCAATTTTGTACATGCTATAGCTAAACCTTTTTTGTTAACTTTGTGAAATGTGTTCATTTATAATAAATGTTGTAAATGGTTGACCTGTTGTAAATTGTACAGCTGACACTGTGATTAAAATAATGTTATATAAACACTGGCTCTTAATAATATCCTTTGAAAATATGTTAATGGTATCGAGAGATAAGAAACGATGTGTCATTTAAGCCATCTTTTTTACTGTCACTCTTCATAGTCAACATGCCTCCTGAGCTGCACCCTCAGGAACCAAAGTCCAGCGCTGTGACATCAGAGGTGAAGCTCCGCCTCCTGCATTACCACTGCCATTGTCCTCACAGACAGAAGCCCATGCATTTATTATAACTCATAAAATATGAACCGTATAGTTAAAACAACACCTTTGGTGAATTCACAGCTTTGGCTATTTATGAAGGTGCATTGACAGTTAAATACACACACAGTCACATAAGTGCAATTTTGTTAGTAAACACAATATGTAAAACCCAAAGATCTAAATAAATGCATGCATACATATAAATACACAAAATAAAATAGAAAAAAGCAACATAACAGCAGAGTTTCTATCTACCTCTTCAAACACTGTAATGTCTGCAAAGGTTATATAATTGCATACAGTCATGTTGCTGAGTGTTTCTCTCTTTCTGTCAATTTATTGATTTATAATTGATTTAATATGAAATATTTGTTTCATTGATGTAATTAGTTGATTTCTTATTGAACATATACCACCAAATGAAATAATGCAAATTCATTATTTACATGGACTATGTTTAATTTAGAAATAATATTTTATAACTTAAAGGGGTCATACAATGCAATTAAAAATGTCATTTTCTCTTTGGAGTGTTACAAGCTGTTTGTGAATAGATGAGATCCCTAAAGCTGCAAAGATTTGCATAACACGGCCCAAAAGTTTACGCAAAGAAAGAAGGAGTAACTTTGATTCTCACTCTTGCCGCACCGCCATGTCGTGGAGACACTGTGTGTTACGTTGTGAAAGCAAACTACTTTGTTTGGTCTTCCAAAAGAGGACACGACTAGAAATCAGTGGTTAAGTTGTATTTATAACACTGTTCCAGAACAGTTCAACTCAAATATTCAGATGTGTGCAGCGCATTTTATGGAGGACTGTTTCCTGATCCTGGGAGTGTAGATTACAAAGACCGTCTGTTCTGACTCACAAACTGTAAGTATGTTTTCATATTTAAAGGATTTGCCAACTCAAACGTGAGTTTGTAGAATAGTGTAAACCACAAGGACCACGGCAGATCTACACTGTTAGTCGCTGACAACTAGTTATTTATAATGCTGTGTAGTATAATAAAGGATAAGACAATTGTTCTTTGCTTTGTTTTATTTTATATAAGATTTATTTTATATTGTGTAACATTAAAATATATTAAAGTGCACATGAACACACACAAAACTCAAGTATATATTATGAAGAAAGTGGTTTTTGCAGACCAATCCCAGCGCTTGCAGTCCGCATAGAATTGACGTGCCATTAAATTTCTGGAGAACTGCACGTCAGGTAACGGTGTAGGCTATGGTTTAGGGTGTGCAGCTATGTGTAGGCTACGGCGTAGGTTTGACACAGAAGTAAATCAGCCTTAAGTCATCATAATCTGTAATTCAGGCACGGCGCCATCATTTTTTCTCTACTGCTAAGGGGGACTAGATCAATATGTGGGGTGCTAAGATTATATTGATGACCTCAGAGTTACTTCATAAAGAAATGGGGCTAAACCAGGGCTAAAAATTATGATTTGTGCTATCCTATCAGATTTTGCTACCTCCCATTAAAACAGATGGAAGCATAATTTGGAAGCAAAATACTTTATAAACATGTCCACCTACCCCAAACCTAAACCTACCCTTACAGTATGATAAATACAGTGTTGGTAGCATAATCTGATAGGCAGCATTATTTGTTAGAACACCGGGACAAGCATCACAGTATATTAAGAGGCATAACGCTTGAGGTATTCAGCCAATCACACCACATTGAATAGCTGGCCAATCAAAGTACACCTCGCTTTTCAGACCGATGAGCTTTGTAAAAAACGTGTGGAAAATAATGTTTTTTGACCTTAAACCACATAAACACATTGCATTACACTAAATACACAAAATAATGTTCTTTTTAGCAACTTCATATGACCCCCTTTAAGAAAATATAGGATGATGATAATCAAACTGCATAAATTAAGAACATTTCAGTTTGTGGCATGCTTTATATTACATGCAAATTTAAAAGGTTTGAGAGTTATAGAATAGAAAAAAATGGCTTATCAATTTTTACAGTCATCCTCATTTCTCATGCCACATAATCTATAGAAGTGTAAAAGCTTTTGCTGTGTCTGTGTTGTAAGTGTAATAGAATGTTTACTGGTACAAAGGTCTACAGATTACTGTACCTGTGCATCATGTCTTACGTAGACTATTGTTCTTGTGTAATATGGCTTAAGTCAATGGAGAAAAACCATCAAACACACCCATGTCATCATATCTTCACATGACTAAAATATTCTCAGAAAGGCCACCAATGATCTGCCATCATCCACTTCTACTATATGACCAACTGAACCATAAAATTATAGACATTTCCTGTTTGCTTGTAGTTTACTTTATAAAATACATTTCAGATGAAAATTGAATATATGAATGGAAGACTGTGGGTCCAGTGAGGTAAATTCATGCATGACCTCTCACTGTTTTCTCAGAGCTACTGGGTCAATAAAAGTAAATGGCTGAAAATATCTGAAAGGTCAACTTGACCCTTTTGCAGAGAATGACTTGCTTTCAGGCTATAAATGATCTTCTCTTAATGAACAGTTTGGTCATTTTAAACATTTCTGCTTTCATACAGTATCTGCATTTCTACAGGTTATCCAAGAAGTTGCCTCTTTTCTGGAATACATCATGTTTCCACCTCCACACGTGTGGGAAGATAAATCAGGTTAGTGATGGGAGTGGCAATAAGATGTTAAATGAATACACATTTATTTTGCATAAGTGAGTTCAAGGAAGAGGGTTAAAGGGTTAGTTCACCCAAAAATGAAAATTCTGTCATCAGTTACTCACAACCTGTATGTGTCTTGCTCTCTTGTTAATATTTAGTTAGTGTTTTAGTGTTTTATAATATAGTGTGGTCTCTTGTACCTTATACTTAAAGGGTTAGTTCACCCAAAAATGACTCACCCTGGCTGTCTATGAAGGCTCAGAAAGCCCTCAGAGTCCATCAAAAATATCTTAATTTGTATTCTGAAGATTATCGAAGGTCTTACGGGTTTGGAACGACATGAGGGTGAGTAATTGAGTCATTCCACGAAACCGGTATGATTTGCAGAGGCCGTTTTGAGCAAAGAAATCACACCCCGGTCACACTCAACCCCATTATTTATCTGATCAAGAATCTTAAACAAAATGCATATGTTGAATGTGTCTGTCAAAGCTATGCGCGTGTGTGTGTGTGTGTGTGCACATGTGTGTTCTGCCTAGATTTTCACATTTGTTCTGTAAATTCTAAAATCAATACCCCATAATGACAATGTGAACGAAGTTATTAAATCAACAACAACAACAACAACAAAAAACACACACATGTATATAAGTATTCACACCCTTTGCTCAATGCTTTGTTAAAGCACCTTTGGCAGCAATTACAGCCTCAAGTCTTTTAAAGGATGATGCTAAAAGCTTGTCACATCTATTTTTGGACGGTTTCTCCAATTCTCCTTTGTAAGACCTCTCAAGCTCCTTCAGGTTGGATGGGGAGTGTCGGTGCGTGGGTTTTCAGATCTCTCCAGAGTTGTTCATTCGGGTTCAAGTCTGGGCCACTCTAGGACATTCACCGAGTTGTCCCATAGCCACTCCTTTTTATCTTTTTATCGTTTATCTTTTATCTTGGCTGTGTGCGTAGGGTTGTTGTTCTGTTGGAAGGTGAACTTCCTGCCCAGTCTGAGATTCTGAATCATTATCATTAATGCTATCTCAATATTTTGGTGCACTGAGCTTTTTTTTCTACTCTGACAAGTCCCTCAGTCCCTGTCGCTGAAAAACAGCCCCACAGCATGAGGCCGTTTTCAGGACACTTTACTTTTGGGATGGTACAGGTGATGAGCAGAGCTGGTTTCCTTCAAACGTGATGTTTGAAATTGAGGTTTATCAGGGTTCTTTAGGTATTTTATTTTTTTTTGCAAATGTCAAATGCCGAGTGTGTTTTCATGTGTCTTCACTGAGGACAGGATTGAGTCTTGTCACATTGTCAAAGCCCAGATCGGTGGAGGGTTGCTGTGATGATTGTTCTTCTGTAGGTTTCTCCTATCTCCACCATGTGGAGATCTTGAAAGAGGTGTGGGCCAGATATTGAATGCCACACAAGTTATATGTTTTATTTTGATGACCTATTCAGTCAGTTTATAATCTTCTAATGTATACTCTGTTATTGTTGTTTTTCCTGCAGTCAGGTTAATAAAACTCAGTTTAATTGCAATTTATATCTGTTTTTCTTGGTAACATAATAAAATACAGTGTTAAATAGAAAATCTTACAGTGAATGAGTAAAAAACAACTATTTATATGTTAAGCTGTATTTGACTCTTCAACTCTGTTACCATCTTTAACCCTGTTACCCTAGTCTTAACCCCATCACACCTAGATTTGTATTATTTATTTTTTTAAAGTTTATGAAAAAGTAATTTAATGTTTGTTGAACTCAGTTTGAAATGTTCAGAGCAATCATAAGAAAACTGATTTTAGTTCAAATTCTGAAGTTAACCGCCTTCTTTGATCAAAGAGGTTGCTGTTACAAAAAAAAAAAAAAGAAAAGAAAAAAAAACATTTTCAGCCTTTAGTAAAGCAAAAGTGTTTGAAATTTTATGTAACTTTTATATTTACAAATACTGAATTAGTGTGAGGGACATCTGATTAATAGGAAAATGTTGATTTCATTATGATCATCTTCAGAGAACTCCCATAGTGTCAATAACGGGGTTGAAGATTAATAGTGCCCATATTTTAAAATAATGACCAATAATAATAGGGATTTGTTGCCTGAGGTGGGAAACTATGTTTTTCAGGAAATTAAATATGTAGTTAGTGCTGTGGGATGAATTTCATCGTGTTGCTCTATTGGCATCCAGCCTCTGAAGTGTATGTCATTGTGGGACAAACTCTGCCCTCTGCTGGTGAAAGCGGAAGTGACGGTGAACAAACAATTATGTGAACCGATCTGAATTTAAGATGATAAATAAGTTCATATCTTTATGTTTCCCTTTCGCAGACAGAAAAACAATATATCATAGAACTTATATTTAGGACTTAATATCACATTTGCTTTTAAAAATTACTGCTTATTGAAAAATCTTAAGTTAATCGGTGTATAAAATACTGTCCATATTTTTTTTTCTTACTTTGTTAAATTCATTCAATTAAAGGTTAATTAACACATTATTTCTCCAAACATTTTATTTCAGAAATCAGGCAATTTACAGATTGTTCTTCTAATCATTCATCGATTTTGCACATGAAACATGACTACTACTGTATATACAGTATCTGCCTCTAGCATAGTCCATTATCTGATACGTAAAAAATTTCATATCAATATGAAAACTTAAATCCTAACACCTCACACACAGATATAAATGATTAAAAAAACTAATAAATAAACGATAGCTGCCATTATTCAAGCCAAATATCATTGACATGAATTATAATCAGTGAAAATAAACAGAAGAATACTGAAGAATGATCATTTGTAATAAAAAAGTAGAGAGGGTTTGTCCGTAAGAAAAAGATATTTTCATCCAATAAGCTTATACAGCATTAGAATAAATTGCTGCGAATTAGAGCAGATACACAGATTACATGCAGTCACAACATTTTACACGGACAGCGTGTTCATACATATTGATATTAAGGTCTTAATGCCATGCTATAGCACTGTTCTTCCCTTCAATTCACAGGTTCTTGTCCAATTTAAATGTAAAAATGAGGTTTGGTCCTTTTTCGAATAAATAAATAGGTATACTGTTACTAACATATCTAAATATATAAATATAGTTCACAATGTTGGTGATCTGCAAAAAGAACCATCTGAAATGAATTATATGCTGCATTCAGTGACCTTCTGCACAGTATATTGTGTGCAAATATTATCTGCCTGCTGTTTCTGTTTGCTTTCAGTCTGTATATGATCACATTTCCATATAATCCTATGCTAAATTCAGAAAAAAATGGTGCTGTAATATGGATGTATATTGAAAAAAACTGTACAAAAGTCATGTGCCTGACACAACAACAGGAGCTGAGCAAAATAGAGCCTTATGATAAAAATATAATTCAGAGATGAAACACTGTCCAAACACCTACCACATACACAAACAGAATTGATGTAGGCCTGTACTAAACTCTGGGCTTGAAATCAAAATTATGTTTTAAAAACGTAACTTGTTAAATTTACTTGAGAAGCAAATCTGCATAAGATGTGTTTTTAGAGAATACATACTATCATTCAAAAGTTTGGGGTCGATTCAGATTTGTTTTCTTATGCATATCAAGGCTGCATTTATTTGATAAACAATACAGCAAAGCAGTAGCAGTTGTGTAATATTATTACAATTTCATATGTTTTTAAGTTTTTATTTTAAAATGTAATTTACTCCAGTGAAATTAAAGCTGAATTTAGCATCATTACTCCAGTCTTCAGTGTCCTTCAGAAATCATTCTGACGTGCTGCTCAGGAAACATATCTTATATTGTCAGTTGTGCTGCTTAAATGTTTTTGTGGAAATCGTGATTCATTTTTTTTAGGATGTAGAGAGTTCAAAAGTACAGCTTTTATTTTAATAGAAATCTTTTGTAACATGTAATTGTCTTTATTGTCACTTTTTTAAGTATTAATTTATTAAAATAATATTGACCCCAAACTTTTGAACAGTAGTTCAAAGTTTGATCTTTTTTTGTTTGTTTATTTGCTCGTTTGTTTGTTTTAACCCAATAAATCTAACAACCTTTTGAAAAGGGTACATTAAAAAAATATATACTATCATAGATTGTAAATTCTGCAGAATATAGTCTTGTCTTACAGTTTTGCTTCTGAAATAAAAATCTTTCTTTGAGAGACTACTCTTTTTAACTTAATTGTTAAAGGATGTTAGATATTTGTGTAAAATTAAAAAAAAAATTATTTCACATTTCAAAAAACATCTGAACTGAAACTTGAATGTTTGCTGTTCTAACAAAAAGATGAGACTCTAGTTCAATTCTGACACGAGTTATCTATAACCTTTGTATCAGTATGTGACTGTTTTTGTAGGGTAGATGGTGATTTCACACACTCACTCACTCACACACACACTCATGTAAGCTCTCTGATCAGTGAACACCCCTGGCATGAGGTTGATGATTTAAACCAGTTAACACTGGTATAAAGTGTCACATGAATCATCCACTAGTTGCTGTACTGAGCTCTAAAACACCCACCCAACCGGAACCCACTGCTGAGCTCCCTTTAACTCCTCTAAGGAGGATTTGAGCTTCCTGTACGCTTGCTCCAAATCATCATTTACTATGGTGAGGTCGAAGTAGTGTCCGTACACTCTCTGAATCTTGGCGCTCTCATCCACCGTCCTCTTCAGTTCTGCGTCCTGTTGAGATGAGACAGATGAAGATTTTTAGGATGGGCAAAACTTGAGTTTCAAGCAAACCATGTTTAGTATACAGTTACTAAGGGGGATTTAAAGGGATAGTTCACGCAATGAAATTCACCCCATGATTTACTCACCCTCAAGCCTTCCCTAGTTATATATGACTTTATTTTTTCTGATGAATACAATTTGATTTGTTTAAAAAAAAAAGATGTCCTTGCACTTCCAAGCTTTGTTATGGAAGTGAACGGGTGTTGAAAATTTGAAGTCCAATAAAGTCTGTCCATCCATCATAAAAAGTGCCCCACACAGCTCTAGGGGGTTAATAACAGCCTCCTGAAGCAAAGCGATGTATTTGTGTAATAAAAATATCAATTTTTACAACTGGTTACACTTTATTTTAAGGTGTCCTTGTTACAGTGTAATTATACATTTAAAGGGTTAGTGGTAGCACTTTATTTTACAGTCCTGTTTCTCATGTACATACTTGGTACTTATTATAGTAATTACAATAACTATGTAATAACTAGGTACTAACCCTGAACCTACCCCTAAACCTAACCCTACCCCATGTAGTTACCTTGTATTATCAGAACTTTCTTAGATAAATACACTGTAAGTACACTATAAGTACATGTTAGTACACGTACTGTAAAATAAAGTGCAACCGGGTTAGTTCATCTTCACCAAAGCTCTCGGACTAAATCTAAAATATCTTAAACTGTGTTTCGAAGATGAACGGAGGTCTCACAGGTTTGGAACGACATGAGGGTGAGTTATTAATGACATCATTTTCATTTTTGGGTGAACTAACCCTTTAGGTACTAAGTAATATTGAATTAATACATGTACTTACTATATGGTTAGGGTTATTTGCATGTAATTATGCATAATTTATTGTCATTATAATAGTACGAACATGTAACGTGTAACAAGGACACCTTAAAATAAAGCATTAACGTACAACTTTATAAACCGTAATCTCTAGCCGGCTAGTCTCGCCAAAACCAAGTTTTGTATACAGAAAAGTCTCCTCTTGACTTGTATTGAACTTATATTCATACTCATAATTTGTGACCAGTGTTTTGTTTTGCACAACACCTAAAGTACTGAAGATCAAGGACATTTTTTATTATAACTTTGACTGTATTCATCTGAAAGGCCTGGGATGGCTTGAGGGGGAGTAAATCATGGGGTAATTTACATTTTAGGGTGAACTATCCCTTTAAACTTACTGTTCTTTGTTTGGTCACTCCTGCCTCCACCCCAGATCTGTTCATGGCCTTCAGCACCTCAAACTCTGGGGCTTTGACGAACACCACATACGGCAAAAACTCTGATGTCCTGAGGACTTTTAGGGCCTATGGCAAATACAAATCAAAAAAATCTGAATCAAAAAGTGGTTTTCATGAAATACTATATAACAGCATCATGTGCTTATGAAATCTCATAGATGTTGATCTTCTGCTTAGTTAAAGAGACCCTTACCTGTGGGCTGACGTCCAGGATACAGATACGTCCCGCCTCCACTACTTCATGGATGGAGTCATTCTTGGTGCCGTAGAGGTTACCGTCATATTCACCGTGTTCAAGATAGTGGCCAGCTTTAATATCAGCCTCCATCTTACTCCGGGACGTGAAGGCATACATCATGTTCTCTCTGTCTGCTGATTTGGGCTTCCTAGAGGTGTCTGTGGACAGTTACATGACAGCCCAGATGAATTATTCATTTCTGTTTATTAACAGATTAGCACTAGATTTTGGTTGTGTCCAAAAAAATCTCTCATAATAAAGGGAAGAAATATTAGCATCAGGACTGAGTCTGAACCCCCAGAGTAATGAAAATTGTGCCTAAACCACACAGAGAGGACTCACAGGGGACGGTGGTGCCATAGTGCTGAGGGTCTGACACTAGCAACTTATTCTTCAGACTTCGTCGGCCCACTCCAGCTGCACCAATCAGAACCAGCGTCTTCCGGCGAAAGGGTGGGACTTTAGCCACCTCCTCATAGATCAGTAACTCATGCCTGTCAAAATCTGTCAGGGATTAAAAAAGAATGAAAGATCGGAAAACGGAAAAGACATGCCGTTTCAAAAAGACATGCATTTGAGTAAAAAGAAAACAAACCTGCATTTTTTGTAGTTAGATACATCATTTTCTTCTTCTTCTTGCCAACCATTCCAGTGCAGAGATTGGCTGTCATACACAGCGAAATATTTTATACACAAATATTTACTGCATTACTGAACCTATAACAAAGTTTGCACCTTAACTGTTTGCATTGCTTTAAGAACATAGACATCGTAAACGTTCATATTAAATCCACCAGGGGGCAATATGCACAAATCAACCATTCAAATAGGGTAGGGTTAAAAAAATTATAAATAATAATAATGCTTTAATTCAGCAAGGATTATAGATACATTGATAGTGAAGACATTTACAATGTTAACAAAAATAATACTTCAAATGAATGCAGTTCTTTTAAACATTCTGTTCAAAGAATTCTGAAAAAAGCACAACTGTTTTCTTTTTTCTTTCTTTCTTTTTGAGCAGTAAATCATTATATTAGAATGATTTCTGAAGGACCATGTGACAATGAAAATTCAGCTTTGCCTCACAGGAGTTTATTCTATTTGGACACATTAAAAAAAGACATTTTCAATTCTATATTATTATTATTATTACTACAAGTACCTGCTGGTGAAAGGTCAACATCCTTCTTCACAAAAGCTTTCCTCTTCTCCTCCAGAAGTTGACTAGGAATCAGGCCAGCACTGCCTCCCTCTACGTGACGTGCCTGTGGACACATCATGTACAAACAAGTCACTGAGCATATTATTAGCTCATTTGTTATAATTTCAACAGGCAGATCAACTTTCATAGAGAGATCTTCCATTTTAACTAAAAAGCAGACATGACTTCAGGTCCTCAAAAAAGATAAATGAACACATCATTTTTAGCACAAAGCTACTCTAATTTGACCGACAAACCTGCCACCAGTTCACATCCTCCTGGTTAACAATCTGCAGAATGTCTCCTCTGGAGAACTGTAGTCCCGCCTCCTTGCAAGGGATGAGGTTGTCATTGGCAGGGTCATAATCACAATGGCACTTCACAAAAACCTGCAGAGACAAGGATAAGCGTGATCATGACTGAAATACATTAAAGTTACTGATGTGAACTATTTCCAGTTGTCCGTTACTGATTACAAATTACATGACAGGAACTGCTGCTGAGCACAGCTCCATAAAACTGGAAGACTTTACAAACCAATATGACAAGTAATATTTTTTTTAATTTTTAAAAAAAGAATTACAGCGAATCAATAAATTATGAATTATTTACTGCCATTGTGTGAATGATAAGTAATCAGGTAAAAAATAAACCGATTTTTGAGCGTTTTAAAATGTAAGAGTTTCATATTTGGAATCTGATTATGTAATCCAGATTTTCAATAATTGAAAATTTAAAACATTAAGAAATTAGGTCAGTTTTCAAAGAATTTATTCTAAGGCATTTAATATAAATTGATTTAACAGTCCATCTCAAAGTTACAATTGTTTCACCCCACCAAAGAAATATATAAATGCCGTCTGAAATAGTGAAATGCTAATACAACATGTCTGCTGACTGCAACATGCTTCTACATTTAAAAATCTAAATCTTGTCTGATCTGTTCAGACAGTGAACACATCTGGCTTTAACCGAGAGTGAGACTGCTGTGCTCACTCCTTACTCTGGTATCGATGAAAACCACGTAAGAGCAGCAGAGAAAAACAAGAGGAACGTAGGTAGCAGTGATGTGCATATGTCATATCATATGAATCATAATACCAGGTGTAAATGGGGTCATAGGTGTGATGCCCTATGCATGCAAGAACACTGACCATGCCCCGTTGTGGATTTAGATGGTACCTGTCTGGGGGGATGCGGCTCTTGGTAGCTGGGAAGGATCTTGAGCACCACACTGCCGCTGGCCTCCTGCAGCATCTCCTGCAGCACACGAGGGTCGTCGCCCACCTCTCGCCCGTTCACCTCTTTGATGATGTCACCCGCGTGGAGCAGTCCCTGCTGGTCGATCATCCCCCCGTGGAGAATGCGGGCGATCATCAGCTCTCCGTTCTCAATACGGAACGTCACACCCTGACAAACAACAGGACAACAAGTCAGAAACTAGTCGAGAAAACACTCTGAGCACATCTGGAATCTGATCAGTCAGTTTCCATGACCTTTATACATTCATTTACTATTTTAGAGTGATGCATACTAACAATTGTTTGCTATATTCACTGAAGAATTTCATATTATAAATATTAACATAATATTTTAGAGCAAGCATAACTACATATTTCATTTTATTATATTTTTATATATATTTATATATATATATTTATATTTATATTATTATGCTCTGGTCTAAAAATATATTAGTATTATATATAAATACATATAATAATTTATCATATAATATATAATAAGAACATAACCATAAATTTGGTTGAATAAGTACATAATTATAGTATATTTTAATATAATATTACAGAAATATGGAATCATATTATATAATTGCATAATTTATTGTTATAAAATGTATAATTACAAACAGAAATCTTGTATATTAATCTCATATTTTACAGCAGAGCCTAACCATACATATTGTTTAATACTATCATTATGGTTTGCTCTGAAATATAACATTAGTATTATAATTTAATAATATTTTAAAATTACATTAAATATCATAATTTAAAATAACATTACTATTATACGATACAATATCTAATTATATAATTTAATAAATAAACAAAGTATAATCACTTCGAAATTCATACTTTAGAGCACAGCATAATTATAAGATGTATATTCTCCACAGAAATGTATGACTTTTCAAAGATTTTTTTTATTTTTTATTTTTTTATTTCTATGACTTTTCCAGGTATGAAAAAAATAAAAGATACAAGTTTTGTTACTGTGGGAGCCAACATCAAGAAAAAGTATGAGATTCTTGAGTATGAGAGATTTTTTAAAGAAACACTGTGAATGCAGTCTTACCAAATGCTCTCCAGCCACTTTGCGGATGCCCACCATGCGGATGGCATCAGCTGGCACCGGTGCACTGTTGATGGGCGGCTCCATGAAAGCACAGGGGCTCGAGGGCGGAGTCTCACACGTCTGAGAGGCCACCGAGTCGTGCGTCTCCAACAAAGACTGGTCATCAGAAGCACAGTGCGTCAGTCACTGATCAGACTGTCTGTTATTCTCATTTCATTGGACAGGTTTGCTGATCTGCGGCGGTGTACCTGGAAGTGCGGCTGGTTGAGGATGCGGGACAGCTCTGCAGCCGTGTTGCTGTGGTGTGTGAAGGGGCTCAGCTCTCTCAGGATGTCCTGCACTAGCTCCACATTATTGTCCCTCACGGCCTCCAGCCGTGTCTCCTCCAGACTCTCTGCGCTCTAGAAGGTCAGTCAGGATTTAAGAGCCATACTGATTATCAGTTACTGGTTTGTCGTGAAAGAATGGCTAGATTGCTACTGCTGCTCTTGACAACTTCTTCGACAAGATTTCTTATTATATTCATATTCAGATATATTGAAAAGGCATTTATCATACACATTATTTACTATTCTCTTATTTGTGTGTGCATGTTTTTTTTTATACAATATTATTCTAATATTTTTCAGACTGATACTGTTAAAACTCAACAATCAACAACATTTAAATGATGAAAGTAGTCATTTCAGAAGTTATTACCCCAGTCTTTAGTGTCACATGATCCTTCAGAAATCAATGTTGGTTTGGTGCTGAAGAAACATTTCCTTTTATCATTATTAATGTTGAAAACAGTTAACTGGTAACTGATATACGACCGGTCAATAGTTTGAAGTAGCAAGATTAGCTTGATGAACTTTCTATTCATCAAAGAATCCTGAGAAAATGTAGCACAGTTTCCATAAATTCAGCAGCAAACCTTCTGCATTTATAATATAAGAACCATTATTAATAGTTGATTATCAATAATAATTGAGTACCACATTTCTTAAGACTGAAATAATAGCTGCTGAAATTTCAGGACATTTTTAAACAAATGCAAAAATAAAAATCTTAAATTGTAATAATATATTTGACAATATTACTGTTTTACTGTACTTCTGGTGAAATAAATACAGCTGTAGTAAGCATTAGAGACTTTACAAATCTTAATTATTCCACATTTTTGACAGGTGGTATACGTTTATTTTAAATCAAAATTTCATAAATGTATTAACTTGTATAAGTGTAACTTATAGTTACTATAATAATTTTTTGGCAATAATGTCTGCGGTATGTTTGGGGCTGAAGACTGACCACTGGGCTCTCCATGATGCCCTTGAGGAAGATGAGGTCCAGGTCATTGGCCGTGGTGGAGCTGGTGCTGTCACTCAGTGTGTCCAGCACCTGCGGCACTGCTGGGGGGAAACACCGAGACCTGATTACACACTGTACTGTCTGATCAAACACACACTCATGCAATCTGTTCTATACATGCATCTTACCATCTGGACAATAGGTCTTTTTTTAATGTACAGCTCAAATGTATATGAAATATGGACCACATTTTTGTGAAGCCTTCACTAACAATGCCTTTAACTACTGAAATGTGACTAATCGTGGATATGATAAGATGTAGATGGCTTAAACTAGATATATCAGAATCACACAGTATTTATTAGCAGACACTGCAGGACACAAACATGTGGATCTCCAGGGAATGATATCACTGAAGCTGGGTGTCCCTGTGTGTGTGTGTGTGTGTGTCAGCCATCTGTGGCACAAGGGTGTCCATGTTTATAAGTACAGCGCCAGGAAAATCCTCACAGCAAACAGTCAAATTACCTTTCGTGACCATCATTTCTGTGATTCATCTGCTGTGATCTGTACTGTTTTGGCTCGACATCAAATTCTTAGAATGAAACAACTTTGTTGCGGCTACTGTTTACGCCACAGGCACAAAGCAACACTAGTGTGCTGAAATGATGCTAAGCCATCTGTATTAGGTTCCAAAGACGTGCAAAGGAAACATATATGCTGTAAATAAATGCTTTTTATAGCAGATGGAAACTTTTTTTTCAAGCTTTTTTCATTAAAGCAAATTGATTTAAACTTGTTTTATTTGACTAAACATCACATTAAAGCACTTTTGGTCATGCATTCATTCTTTATTTGGCAAACAGCAAAAAGGGGGAAAAAAATTGAATGGGGGGCATTTAGGATGGACTAACTATAACATTAAATTGAGCAGGACAGATAAGCTTTGTCATTAAAAATGTTTAAACCATGATTTTCCTCACCGTTATTTCCATCACAGAATGCTGCTGAACACAATGCATGATTAGAAATGTGGTGGAAATATGAAAAAGTGACAAAAATGAATCTCCTGTGATGCCTGTATGTTCACTTTTGGCCATTGTCATCAGATACATTAAATAAACATTCAACGGTGAGAATGTAAAAAGTGTGTTTTATATGTTTATTTTGTAAAGTTCCACAGGGCCACAAACGCTCTTATTGATGATGATACTTACCATGCTCCGTGCCGGTGGCTGCCACAGGCATGATGTTTGAAATCTGCAACCAGAGAGATTTAACATCATCATTACGAATAGAGCACAGAGTAAGTATAAGCAAAAAAAAAGATGGAGAATGAAAAGAAATGTAAAAGAGTGGGGGCATTTACTAGTAAGATGTGGCTGCTATGACAATATATACAATGAAATGAGATATGCAGTATGTGTGTGTGTGGGGGTGGGGGGGGGTGAATGGTTTTTAGGGGGTTGATTAGATTCAGCCCTATCCTCCAAATGAAAGCATGACAGGGAGCAGGTGCACTAGATACACACGTCACAGGAGGAGGAGGAGGAGGAGAGAGGGAAAAACAAGTGCTGAGGATAGGATTGAAAGCTTTTATGCATATTTTTTGTAATAGACTTACTGGAATACTTGATTCGGTTTGATCAATCACTGCATCCTGCTGTCAAATAATTCTGTATAAATGACTGTTTATGGATGACTGTGCTGTCCCACTCCCAGGCAATATATATATATATATATATATATATATATATATATATATATATATATATATATTTAGATCACCCCACAGTCACTTTCTTCCAATATAGTAACATAATTTCTAACAACTTAATCAGTGATTCTTGTTAATAGGCATGATAGTGATTTGTATGCTGGTCATTATAATGAAGTAACTGATACATGTTCCTCCTGATGAGCTGCTTTACTGACCACTGACTGTAAATTATGCCATATAACAGATTGGCAGCAGGAGTAAGGATGGACAGACAGATGGATATCTTTCCCAAATTGCAATGACTGCTCTAAAATCCAAGGATTTTGAAAGTCTGAAAGTAATCAGTGTTGAGTGCTACTGAAAGGTTAATCCTGCCTGCTTTAAATGCATGAGAACATTCGTTAGAAATTTAGAAAAGTATTCAAAAAGTAATCAAATGTAATCCGTTACATTACTTTAATAAAGTAACTGAAATAGTTACACAATAGATAGATAGATAGATTTTAATTCAATATGCTGTATAATCCATAGTTTTCATTGCCGTAAATTCCTGCTCTAAAACTGTGTAAACAGTGTCCCAGAAAGCAGTAATCCCTTAAAGACCTGAAGGATCAGAGAAGGTTAAGAACTGACACACCTTTCTCTCTCATTTGTCTCACACACTTACACACACGCACACACACACACACACACACACACACACACACACACACACACACACACAAATAAATGGCTAATCCAACTAATAGGCAAACAATTGTTTTCTCTGGACATCTGTTGTGACTTTGCAACACTTTCTCACGAACAGGAGCTGCACTGTCAATCATATTATAAAACAGGATGTATTATGTAACTTATGTACTGATACAGCCCACAGTGGGCATATAAATTAACCGTGTTTATGCTAGAGACGACTACACTGCCATCATTACTTCAGCTCAAAGAGGGATCTTCCCATGGGAGCATTAACAACGCACCATTCTACTGATATTATGAGGTTTTCAACACAAATAACGGGAGCAACGTATTCTCAAAAATCCTTTGCAACCATGAACCATTTCCACATACACTGTATGACGGAGGTGGTTGCTATAGTGATTCTTTTTCTCCCACATATTACGTAGGTTATGAGCCGAGTGACTAGCCTACTTCCTAAAGGGGAAAGTGGCTGCTTTATATTCCAGCTGCGCCAAATTCAAGCTGAAGCCCAGGAAGCGGGAATGTCTTACTTAAACTTCTGGTCTATTTGATTGCTGTTATACAGTTATTAAACAGATGTGTCACTCAGAGATTAAAACTGTCATCAGTTACTCAACCGCATATCGCTCCAAACCTGTATGACTTTTTTTTCCAAAATTATATTTTAAAAAAATGAGTGTTTTTTACTTGTCCATACAATGTAAGTCAATGCGTACTGAAACTGTAGCCAACATTCTTCAAAATATGTTGTTTTGAGTATCAGTGTACAGGTTTGGATTAACACGAGGGTGATTAAATTACCTTAACATGAGCTAGAGTATAGTCCAGAATTCACTTAAGAGGGTTTGGCTGAGCTTTATATAGTCTGTACTGAATGTATATGCAGTAAATGGGTAAACAAGGTCAAAAAAGCCTGCTTTTTACATTTACATTTATTCATTCACTTTTATCCAAAGCGTCTTACAAATGAGGACAGTGGAAGCAATCAATAACAACAAAAAGAGCAATGATATATAAGTGCTATAACAAGTCTCAGTTAGGTTAAAACAGTACACGTAGCATGGGCTTTTAAATAATATAATAAATAAAAAGAAAACAGAATAGAAAAAGAATAGAGCAACCTAGTGTTAGAGGTCTGTACACACACACACACACACACACACACACACACAAAAATGTAAATATATATATGTATGTATACACACAAACACACACACACACATATATATTATGCGATCAGCTATTGGTAGCCAGTGAAATTTGATAAACAGAGGTGTGACGTGTATTCTTTTTGGCTCATTAAAAATTAATCTTGCTGCCGCATTCTGGATTAATTGTAAAGGTTTGATAGAACTGGCTGGAAGACCTGCCAAGAGAGCATTGCAATAGTCCAGCCTGGACAGAACAAGAGCTTGAACAAGGAGTTGTGCAGCATGTTCCGAAAGAAAGCGCTTGATCTTCTTGATGTTAAATAAAGCAAATCTGCAGGATCGGACAGTTTTAGCAATGTGGTCTGAGAAAGTCAGCTGATCATCAATCATAACTCCAAGGCTTCTACACTGTAAAACCCGACAAGTTAACTCAAACCGTTTGAGTAAACCGATTGCCTTGACTGTAATTCCGGACAAGTAAACTTAACTCAAACGGTTTGAGTAAACAGATATCTTTAAGTTATGTTAACTCAAACCGTTTGAGGAAACCGATTGCCTTAAACCATTTAAGTTTTAAAACTAACAGTTATAAGTACTCTGAACTTAATTCAGTTGAGTTCACTGAAAGAAGATGTGCATTGCAATTAAGTAATTAAGTGATTAATTGAGTGATAATTGAGTTTAGTGATGAACAGCTGCTGTTAACAAACAGAATCACTGAAGAAAAGAGAGAAAGGAAATACAGCTGACTTCAGACACAGCCTCACTCAAACCTGACAAGTTATGTTAACTCAAACCGTTTGAGGAAACCGATTGCTTTAAACCATTTAAGTTGAAAAAACTAACAGTTATGAGTACTGTGAACTTAATTCAGTTGAGTTCACTGAAAGAAGATATACATTGCAATTAAGATTAACTAAGTGCTGATTGTGAATTAGTGATGAACAGCTGCTGTTAACAAACAGAATCACTGAAGAAAAGAGAAACACAAGAACTACTACAACTGACTTCAGACACAGCCTTAGATGAAATCAACTGAAATAAAATACATGAAATCTCTCAAGATCTGATTAAACAACCCCACAAACAGCATCACCAGCTGCACTTATTAATAACCAGACTGACTTTATTTCTGTCAGACGTCTACAGAAGATCTTATTGAGAATGAACTAAGGTTTAGATGTTGATTTATTGTTTCATTTGAAGTAACCATGTTAGAGATCAGTGTTTGCTTTAGTTGGGCTCTTCACCCTTGACTTCTGTCTTAGTCTTTTCTCTGGCTGTTATAACCGTGTGTTTCTAAAACACATTTGTTGTAACTCAAAAGCCCAGAAAAAATGCCATCAGGTGTAAACCTGTACCTAGGTGTAGGTTGTTATACTTTATATTGGGATGATAATTATTCATTATTATTCACAATTATTGAGCCGTACAGTACGGAGTCTAATCTTTGATGAAGTAGGTGTAGTGTAATTTGTAGAAGTGGTTCTAGTAAAAAATGACACTAAGAGCCAGTGGTTCTGTGATATTCAGTTAATATAAAAATGACTTTCTAAACATTTTGTACACATACATTTTTCTTTTATGCCAGTAGTTGGTCAAACACAGACATTAATAATCAGAATATGAACCTCTACAATGGTGACAAAAAAACATGCTGCAATGCATGCTGGGTACTATTGTATTACAAAACTCATCCATGGCTCCCAGCATGCTCTGCAGCATTTTTTTTTTATGGTCACCATTGTTGAGGTTCATTTTCTGATTATTGATGTCTTTGTGTGACTATTTGACACCATAGAAGTCCAAACTGTTTGGAAAGTCTTTGTATTATCTGATTATCACAGAACCACTGGCTCTTAGCATCCATTTACTATAATCAATCAAATTACACAACACCTATTTCATTGGAGATTAGACTCAGTACAGTTCAATAATTGATGATTATCATCACCAATATAAAGTATAACAACCTACACCTAGGTACAGGTTAGCACCTGATGGCATTTCTTCTGGGCTTTTGAGTTACAACAAATGTGTTTCAGAAACACACGGTTATAACAGCCAGAGAAAACACAAAGACAGAAGTAAAGGGTTAAGAGCCCAACTAAAGCAAACACTGATCTCTAACATGGTTACTTCAAATGAAACAATAAATCAACATCTAAACCTTAGTTCATTCTCAATAAGATCTTCTGTAGACGTCTGACAGAAATAAAGTCAGTCTGGTTATTAATAAGTGGAGCTGGTGATGCTGTTTGTGGGGTTGTTTAATCAGATCTTGAGAGATTTCATGTATTTTATTTCAGTTGATTTCATCTAAGGCTGTGTCTGAAGTCAGTTGTAGTAGTTCTTGTGTTTCTCTTTTCTTCAGTGATTCTGTTTGTTAACAGCAGCTGTTCATCACTAATTCACAATCAGCACTTAGTTAATCACTTAATTACTTGAATGCAAAGTTTCAAAACTTACATGGTTTAAATCAAGGCAATCTGTTTACTCAAATGGTTTGAGTTAAGTTAACTTGTCGGGTTTTACAGTGTAGCTGTTTTTGAAGGAGTTATGGTTGATGTGCCTAACTTGATGGTGAAATTATGATGAAACGATGGGTTTGCTGGAATCACAAGCAGTTCTCTCTTGGCAAGGTTGAGTTGAAGGTGATGGTCCATCATCCAGCAAGAAATGTCTGTTAGACTTGCTGAAATGCAAATAGCTACCGTCGGATCATCAGGATGGAATGAGAGGTAGAGTTGAGTGTCATCAGCATAGCAGTGGTATGAAAAGCCATGTTTCTGAATGACAGAACCTAATGATGCCATGTAGACAGAGAAGAGAAGTGGTCCAAGAACTGAGCCCTGAGGCACCCCAGTAGTTAGATATTGTGACTTGGACACCTTACCTCTCCAAGATACTTTGAAGGACCTATCTGATAGGTAAGACTCAAACCATTGAAGTGTGGTTCCTGAGATGCCTTTTGCCAGTAGGGTTGATAGGAGGATCTGGGGGTTAACCGTGTCAAAAGCAGCGGACAGATCAAGCAGGATAAGTACTGAAGATTTGGATTCTGCTCTTGCCAGTCTTAGAGCTTCAACAACTGAGAGCAAGGCAGTCTCAGTTGAATGTCCACTTCTGAAGCCAGATTGGTTGCTGTCAAGGAGGTTGTTGTGTGTGAGAAATGTAGAGACTTGGTTGAACACAGCTCGTTCAAGTGTTTTTGCAATAAAAAGGAAGAATGGAAACTGGTCTGTAGTTCTCTAAAAGAGATGGGTTGAGAGTGGGTTTCTTAAGTAGTGGAGTTATACGAGCCTGTCTAAATGATGAGGGAAAAACACCAGTGTGGAGGGAAGTGTTAATGATGTGAGTAAGTGCAAGTACAACTGAAATGGCTTGAAGGAGATGAGATGGAAAAGGATCAAGCAGACAAGTAGTAGGGTGATTAGAAATGATGATTTTGGAGACTTCTGCCTCAGAGAGTGAAGAGAAGGATGTCAAAGAGTGTATGTTTGCTGGTGATATGAGCTTGAGCTTTTTAGGTATAATTTGTTTTTTGGAAATGAAAAAATTCTTTTAATTCACCTTATCTCTAGCTTGTTTTATAGTGAATCTATCTTGACTGATGACTTATTCTATTCACTCTACTATATACAAACACTATGATTTTGCTGGTCCGTCAAATAATGTCACATTTAATCAAAGGAAAGAACATGGGAGCTTTGATGATGTGGACTTGTGATGCTAGTGTGAATCTATTGTTTGTGTAGCTGAGATCAGTCCCAGTGGGATGGATGGAGAGGTCAGACTTCACACACACACCTCTGTTTCACACACACTGATTAAAACTTTAAATATTGAACATCACAGCTCAATATTAGCATATTAAAATGAGCAATATTCCCACAGAAACAAGGTAAAGCAAATTATAGTGTTACAATTAAAATAAAATAAGCCCCCAAAAGTTTTTAATGACAGTTAAAATAATAACAAACAATAACCTTCAAATAAATTATGCTAGTTATTTTAAAATGTCCAGATCAGTGTTATTTTAGTATCTCTTAGATATTATTATAGTCTTTATTAACATTTTCATTTTTATATATTCTGTTTCAATTTTATTTAATGTTTAAAAAAAAGATTTTGTCATTTTTTTATTTTTTATATGTCTACACATTTTTTATTCTTTTTTATTTTGGTTTTAGTTGTAGTTATTTTAGTACATCAATTTATACAAAAATTATAATTGTATATATATTTATATATATACTTTTTTAATTCTTAATCTTTTAATATATATATATATATATATATATATATAATTCTTGATCTAAATTGACTTTGAAAGCTGTCAGCCAAACATGAGAGATGCCCAAGCTCACATTTCAATCTCATTACCAACAGATTTGCTCCAGTGCTCTTTGGTCAGGTATGAATGCAAACTCAGCATCTGAGTGAGATCCCCTGAGAGAAAGCGTGAAGGGGTCTTACTCCAGCCCTTTACAAAAGGGAGGGATGGTGAATTTATCATGGCTTGGCAACTCCTGAGCCCCCCGCCTCCTTCTTGTCCCCTTCTTCCTGCGGACCCCACTGAGCCCCTGCGCTAATGACACCCCGGTCTGCCCCAGCCCACATCACAAGCAGCCGTGCTCTCCATCTGCTCCCTCGAGCCAAAAAAAAGGCATGGCCCATCTGTCTCCAACACACACAAATAGGCCTGAGTCCCCTTTAAGGAACCATAACGAGATGGTGAGGCTATGCCAGATTATTCTTTGCTTTTAATCACCTGGTTTTGACAGCACATACATATTCATATGTATTAACACTTTAATCAGCTACTGTAATGGTATCAAGAATGTGTTTGTAGTGCACTCATCAGTATCAACTGTCGGTTAATGTATTTTAATTCTTTGTGTCTTTGTTATTAAATGAGTGCACTAGACAACACACTTTACTATGATTTTGAACACCATAGAGATCAATGTGATTTTGGGCAAAGTTAGTAAAGCGTCCTGTCCCAGAGTTGTTATAATAAATAAAGCAACTGACCAATCAGATTAGAGGACCAGAACTAACTGCTGTATTATAATGACTCCTTATCTTTATATTATTTTTTCACATATATTTTTTTTAACCTTAATTAGTTAATCCCAAATAGGCTCGATTCATATGGAAAAAAGTACAGCGTATATTTCTACATTTTAATCACTGGTTCTCTTGCAATTAGGACTGAATAACTAAAATTTAGACTTAATATTACAATGAATTTGCGGATGATAGTGAGATATATATGAAGTTGAGTGATTCCACTCACCACCAACAATATGGACGGAAGCGATGCCATATATATCTGGTACAGCCTTAATTTCACACAAAACTAGCATTCTCATCTGAAATTAACTATGATGAATGAAAGAAAATCATGCTGATGAAGAACAGCAATAACCTCAAGACGCCTTAAACAATGGATGAATGCTTAATTGTACTTCATTCCTAACCGCATGACAACAATAAGACGCCAACACCACCATCCTATATCATCACAGAAGATGAAATGATGTGGTCCGCATTCCTGAATGGAACACACGTTTCGGGATGCGCCGGCACACAAAAATATATAACACTGGAAATATGTGTGTCGTAAAAAGAGATGCTTACCTTTCCAGTATCGTAGACGCTTCGTAACGTTGTTTTGATAATGTTAGAGGCGTCTGAACCGCTACAAAGCGTCAAATCAGAGTCTAGCCATTGCGTAGACATAAAGGGGCAACGCTCAAACGTCTCAGTAGGTGGGACCCACCAGCCGGTGTGTGGCTACAGGCCCGTGTCAACAATAGAATGTTCTCGACAAGCCGCTTTAAATGTTCTCCACTAATTTACATAACAGTGCCAATCAGTTCAGTAACATGTAGTAGCAGGTTCAGCAGATAAAATTTATTTTATTAGCGTGTTTAATGTGTTATATAATTATAAAAAGAGAACCACAAAGCAGTATTTATTTATTTTTTTAATAAAAACTAGCTGATAACATAGTGACCCTAAGTGTTGTGTTAACTGTTATTTATATAATTATGCGGTTAAAAGGTCAAAGGTTATGTGGTCATAGAAATGAAAGGTAATATGATACATAAATACATAAATTGATACATAAAATTATAGTTTCAAATACATGTGCTATTACTGTGTGGGTTCTAACAGAGCTCTGTTTTATACTACAGCAGGGACATCTGCTGGTCATTTAGAAATAACCTTATAAAAAATAAAAAGTACTGAAAACTATGATCAAACTGACTTGTTGTTTTTCTTTATGGCATATGAAACATCTTGTTCAAAGACCACCAGAGCAAAATAAATTTCCAGATTCACACAATAAACTTTTAATCACATATAATAATTTACATGGTACAAACAAAAGCTCATAATTTCTGTATGACACAATGAAGTATACACATATACATTTCCATCATTGATTCCTATTATAATATATTATGTACAGTTCTTAATGGTATTTGTTCTGTGCACATTAAAGAAAAAGAGGGCATGTATTTAATATAGAGGTGGATGAGGTTGTCTGATGGTGACTAGTTCTCATATAGTTGTCTGGAGGTTTTCTATGGGAGGCACAGGTGGGCTTAGCTCAGGACAGGCGACATGGGGGTCACTGAACTTCACCACATATAAGAGTCATCATATCTGAAAGACATAAATGTAATTAATATGCAATCAACATCGATAGTTTTTCTGACATCAGTAAGGCATATCAGTATGTTTCACTGATACTATTTCACCTTCAGTCTTTTCATTGATGCTCCCATTTCTGTCAGTGATTTAGTTTTCAATTAGTAAGCACAGTGCGATTTCTTCCTTTTTGAGACCTAATTAGGGCTGTTAAATGTCAAAGCCTTTCAAATATTCAGTGTGCGTCATATTCCCTAACCCACAAGAAGCCAGGGATCCCATCTGTGCCCTAATTCCTCAAGAGGAGTTGTTCCTCCTTGCTTTTAATACACTACCCATCACACTTCATGAGTGTGTTCCTCAAGGATTTAGAAACTGCATTTACACCAAATACCTTTAGAATACCATTTAAATCAGGAAACTTACTTGTGTCCATCTCTATTAGCATCTATCATTAAAATTGCAGCTACAGTTAAAAGAAAGACTCCCACCTTGATCTCTGTTTGTGCTCTGTGTCATCTCCGAACAGCAACTCAGCCATCAAATCCTCCGAAGTGGACCTTTTTCCATACCTGTATGTAAGAAATATGACAGTTTATTCCCTCATTACTTTATTCCAGCCGTGTAGTTTAGCTGGGAACATTTTGGTACTGAAATAATGATCTCAAATTGCTCACACAGTGAGCTCATTGTGGCGTGTGAAAGTGTCGGGAAGTGAAAAGAACTAGTCAGCCCACTTTATCTGTCAGACACCAATCACTGATACAAATACAAACTGTCTTTTCACCCAAGACGTTATGAATCTAATTTAGCAGTTGAATGTTTTTTTGACCACTTGACAGCTGAATGTGCTTGAGACATGTCAAAGAGAAGACTCTGACATTGATCACACAGATGGAAGATACAAAGCCTCTATATCTTCAGACAAAACATGACTGTCAGTTCCAGAGAACATTTAGTGGAAATGGAGGAAAAGTTTCATTATAGAGCTGAGACAATAATACTTGACTAGTTCTTATCTCTCAGAACGGCATCTTTGAGATGAACAGGCCTACGCTGAAAACAAGCTAAGGGCAACGGTTTGGCACTCGAAAAAAACAAAGCAATTTCATGCCCAGATTCCTCCGCGATAGATGCCTACGAGCATTATCAATGAGTCTGAGACCAAACTAATGTTAAAGCTATTTCTGAAACATGAGCTCTCCAGAATCTCACCTGCTCCCCATTATGAACGTCAGCAATACTTTGTGAAGAGGTCAGGATTCATTTCATGCAGTCACGACTGTGGCGCACACATAGTTTAGCTTCTTGAACCATCATGTCTGTTGGTTTCTCTTAGAAATTCATCATATATTTTCAAATAACCCTTTTAAAGGGAAGACTTTAGGTTCTTTGATGGACTAGCAAGTCATTGGAAAGTGATGAGGCTGAAATTAACTTGAACTAAAGTATATTGAGGGGAGATAAATTATTTACTGTAATGTTTTTATTGGAATGTGCCACTCATTTTCTGAGTCCTAAATGTCAAAAGCCTGTTAGAAGACTATAAATATGTAAATAAACGTAGTCCTCTATAAAGCAGGGATGAGAGAAACATCAGTCTATTTTGGATGAGTAGCCTATTCAGTCTCAGAGGCTTCTCCGAGGTGCATCTGTTTAGGTTTTATCACTCAGATTTGTTATATGAAGAGCCTTTGGCCACTGAAAAGTGGACCATAATGCAATTTCACAATCCTACTGCAGAACTTTCCTGACATATTAATGGGAGATGGTGCAATGGCACCAACGGGAAAACATTTTTATCATGGTCCCTGATTGATGTCCGAAGGGGTGGGGTGATAAGATCATTTTAAGCAAACATGCATAGTTGCAGGTGCCTTTCTCACCGTTGTCTCGTGATGAGGTTGATGTAGTGTCTCAGCGCGGTGTAATATTTGGCGAGTTCCTCCGGAGGAGCGTCATCTCCGGGATTCTCTGGTTTGGGCGGATAGGCGTCCACAAATGTCCCGAGACACAGGAGCACGCAGAAGAGGAGGGTAGCGATGACGGTCCAAGGTTTCAGCATGACAGCCATCTGGAAAAGAAAACTCGCGTTTTTTCCCTTCAATAAATAAATGCACATGTAAACTTACTGTGGTTACTTTACAAGAAGCTGTGTTTTATACGGCATCTGAATTGATCGGGAAAGTACGAGAGCAACAACAGGTGGATAAAGTGTAGTTGTTGCGTAAACTACAGTTTTTTAAAATAGTTTTGCGAGTTAGTAGCTGGGCTTATTGCAGTCAAAACTACGATAAAAACTTCATTTTAAATAATAATCAAAATTACTTCTTTGAAATTCGGAATGACATATCAGAACTTTTATTCAAATCAATCGAAAATCAGAAGCAAAAACACATGCATTAAGAGAGAATTCACTTTAGCTTGTGTATGTTTAAAAGAGTATGATGAAGACTTCTTTGTGAAATGGGATAATTGTATAAATGGAATAGCTGCACAAATATAAACAAAATCTAATTTTTTTATGGTTATCTAGACTATCAAACATGTTTTCCCTAGCATCTAATTAAAAGTAGCCTAATATGAATTTAGTTAATCGTTGAACGTCAAAGTGATTGCTGTCCATGGTGCTGAATGTGCTAGTACTAATACAAATGACACTGAAAACATCTTTTGCATCCGACATAAAAAAAAAACCCAGAATTTAACAGGAATGAAAACAATAATGCATAGAATTTCTACTTAATGCCAAATCTAGCATCTTTCAAATGTGAAACGCAAGTTTTGATTAAGCACCTCCACGTGCAGAATGGTAACCACGAGGCAAACTTACTTTCAGCGCAGTCTAAGAGTTCAGGTTCAGTTATTTCTCTGGACTGGAACCTTTAAGTGTCTTGAAGTTTCAGTGTTCTTTTGCGAGGTCTTTCAGAAATAAGTAGTCGTCCACTCGCGGATCTGTTCTGTCCTGCCCGCAGCTCAAGCGCTTTATATACGGCGCTGCGCCTTGCGTAAACACGAGACGGGCGGTGGAAATGACACGAGCTCTGCCCCCCAAAACCACTTCCAACGTCAGACATACAAACACATTCGTAACACGATAGTCTCATGAAGATCAGTGCTTTTGTTCAGATGCAGATCAGTTACCTGAATCTCAGACGTAATTTAAAATTAATATCAATAACATTTTTAAAGCTTATGTACATGATTTTTCCATGAAAGTGGCTTATTATTAAGACCCCATTGTTTATGAACAGATAGCAACAAGTGTCTGTCAAGTATTTTCTCCATCAAGTTGAGCAGTTGCTTCAACACTTGTTGACATGTAAGAATAATTTATATTGGTCTGAGTTTCATAAGGCAGCAAGGACAGAGTGTTACATTAAGCATCTCAGAGAAATTGTAAGGTAAGTGAGCCTGACATAGTGCATTTCATTCATCACCAATAAGGGTACTAAAGCAATTATGCATATGCTTACCAACAAAGCAAAGGTTTATGAACAATATTTTCACATGCTCTTTCAAATAAAATAAAATAATAATAATTTAAAAAAGAATCTTCGGTTTTTGTCAAAAACTGCATTTTAGGTAGAAATGGCTGGTTAAGCTAAAATTTGGCCTCAAATTTCAGCTAAAATGGGCTGCATACACACACACATTTTTACACAGAAATTGAGGGTGAAAATAGGTTTATAGGCTGAGATAAGTATGCATATAAAATCTAGTCTTAAAAAAATACAAACAGACATAAACTACCAGTTAAAAGTTTTTGAACAGCGAGATTTAAAAAAAAAATGTTTTTTGCTATTTAAAATAATTGTTTTCTATTTGAATATATTTAAAAATGTCATTTATTCCTGTGATCAAAGCTGAATTTCTAATATTCTGATTTGATGTTCAATAATCTTTTTTTATTCAGTTGAGTAATTTTTTTCAGGATTCTTTGATGAATAGAAAGATCCAAATATTAGCATTTATATGAAATAAAAAGCTTTAGTAACATTACGCACTCTACCATTCAAAAGCTTGGAGTCGATATTAGATAGTAAAATTATTTCAAAATTTTAAGAAAGTTTTGCTATGACACAATAAAGACAACCGTCTCAATTTACTGTTAAAAATAAAATGATTTCATCCGAAATTACCTGCGTTGTTCTCTTTTTATATTGGCCCATTTTAACTGAACAGCTGGCCCATTTTACCTGAATGTTGTGCCATAGCTCAAGAAGGTACCTGCTGGTACTCTAACTCTCATAATCTGAAAACAGTTATACTTTTTGACATCTAAAAAATATATGAATATTTAAAGAGACCCATGCTAATTTGTAGAAAATATAATTAGATCTCATGCATAGCTTATTTGATGGTATTATAAGTCATTTACCAAAATGTGGTCCATTTTAACCGACTTCTCCCTACAAGATAGTGGCTGGAAGCCTGGATGAATTAAAACTGACTTTGAAAAATGTAAATTAAATATGATCTTGCAGAATAGCAAGATCATTTTGCACAGGTAAGCCTATCACTTTGCGTCATATTTGCATCCATCATGCATCTTAAATTCCATGCAGATAAAGTAAAATGTATCCGTGTCAATATCGTAGGCTAGAAGATACAGTGACATATTTGCCTAAAGTCTAAATGAAATCAGTAAGAGAATATAGGTAAAAAGAAATGAAAGAGTTGCTTTGGCTCCTGGGTCTGTAATAATACATCAGATTTCTGTACGTTTTCAGGATCCTTTGAGGCTTAAATAATCAAACTTGTTCCTAACAGACCGATTATGTTGCAGGGAGTTAATACTCCCACGGAAAGCTTTGTGATAATTTAATTATGACTTTACTTGATGTTTCACTCATTCTGTCTGCGTGGTTTAGTTACATTACTTGAGAAAAGAATGAAAAAAAAAGATTAATAAAATGAGACTCAAATGATTTTTAAATGACTTTAGGAGATGCAGAACAACAGCAATTAATGACAGAAATCATATGGCTGTGGATATTACTGTGTTGTCTAAAACGGATTAAAGACTGCACATATGAAATTGCAATCAGTAACATATTCTTATTACACTTTTTAGCCAATTTAATATGATTATTTCAGATCATCTGAACTAAGTCTGTTTCCTACTCTATCTTGTATAATCTAATTGGTGCAATTATAAACCTAATTTTAAGTGCATTAAGTACCAATGAATTCTTGCTTTTAACAGAAATAGTTAGATAGAAAGATAGTTGGGTGATGGTAAATATATTTTAGTAGTGCTCTATACAACACTCACCCCTGCATGCTACAGATTTACCATGTGAAATGTGCTTGTGAAACAGCCTGTTCAAAGTCAGACTGTAGTTTTTCTCCATATCCATTTATTCTATGCAATAAAACTAATATCATCATCTTTATTGTCCAGAAGTATTAAAAAGGTCAACTAATATGTGACTCATTGTCACAACAGGCACTGATGAGTTCTTTCAGTTCTTTCAAGTTGTTGTTGGCTCATGTGCGCAATGTCATGATACTGGATTTAGTCTTGGGGCGGCTGACGTGGGCTGCCCTCACAGGGAAGCCCCCACCCCATGCACCCGACTCGTCCTATCACAGCGCAGGAGACGTCAATGGGGCTTGCTCATGCTAACTGCTCTTCCTCAGCTAGGTGATGCTATTCATAAGCTCCATATCAATCATGGTTTGGAGGCTTTTTCAACTCCCTCGAGGTGCGATCTAGTCACTCGAACTGATCCACCAACTCCGAGACCCCCCCAAATCTCACACTGACTCAGGACGAGTCACCCACACAATAGCCTGAGTCTACACTGAATTGCAAAAGTTGTCATGAAGACAAGTTCTTGTTTAGATACAAATGTGTGTTTGTTTCTGTATAGTCTTTGTTTTGGGTGGATTTGTTGCAGAGAGATCCTCAGTAATAGTATTTTATGATCAAATGTGCAAATTAGTCAAACGCAAGCGTTTCAACGCCTTGAGCTGTGGTGCTCATGTGAACGGTCTAGTTTATGACATTTCCAGAACATCTTCCCCATTGTTTCCTATGCTCACTATGTTTGATCTAGAATTAAAATGTATCAAAAGTAAAAAAACTAATAAATGCATGCATTTTAGGACTTATAGTCTACTCCTATGAAAAAATACAATAAATAACTATAAAGTTTTCAGAGATGTAATTAACAAGTGTGGTCATACGTCCCCACATTACCTTTAAAAATTCAGAATTACTATCTTAACAGTCTAACATTTAAAAATGTCACATACATTTTAATGAATGTAAGTGACATTATTCCATTTGCAAGTGGAAGTGACAATCGAATTGCTAACCTATTTCTTGCCTCGTGAGGAGAAAAATGTCATCCTTCAACATTTAAACCTTGCAGTTGTTAATCAAAAGATACTGCCAAAGCTGCAATATTAAACAATCTGACTGAAGCATGCCGGTACAAAGTGTATTTAATAGCAATCGCATGTTGCGATGCCAGGATGTCACACATCCCATCTGGCACTCAATTAGTTATACAGAACATACATACTGTGTTTAAAAGCTGGATCACATATTCATAATAGTCAGTAAGTGATTAAATACGATTTTTATAAGTGACTACAAAAGATGCATGAAAGAAAAATCACAAGTTGCATTAATTAATGCAAATTAATTAAATAAGAGAATAAAATCTTATAAATATTCTTGTTATGCTGGTTGGGGTTGATGACACAAGTAGAAAAGTTTTTTTGGCAGCTCTTCTACATTAAAAACTGTGCTTCATTTGGTAACATCTCAGATCATTTATTTTGTTCATGTCAACGTCATTGACTCAAACCAAATACTGTACATTAGGTTACACATTTACATGTGCATTTATTACAGTTAAGAGCTCCATATTTTACGGTGAGTGGCTTTGAAAAGAACTGAATAACATTTTGGAAAATTCTTGGAAAAGCCTGTTTGGAAAGATACACACACACGCACGTCATAAATTCCTTTGACATGGTAATATAAGGTTAAAGCTAACAGGCAGAAAGACAGACTTAGATAAACCCACGGCTCATCCGTCTGAACGAAAAATCACTCTGCACTTGATGTATGATGTAGTTTCCAGTGTATGAGACTGCAAATATCATAACAGCATGAAATAAGGAGGAAATATAACAGCATTAGTAATATACCTCACTATAGATTAGCATGTTTAGACGACAACACATGACTCAAAGATGGCATATATGATCATATATTGTTAAATAAATCCATTCTTCAGCACGCTCATTTGCCAAATACAACTAAACTTGGCACCATGACATTCCATGTACTACTGCATCATCTTGCTTTAGCGTCAAACTGTGGCTTATACAACTTCCTGGGCATTAACACAGATCATTATGACATGAAAAAGTGTGATTTCCCTCCCTGACAAAGAGGCTCATCAGTTTATGATCCAAAAGCAACCAGCGCTCGGACTGAATGCCACATCCAAATATCATTGTATGTTAAACTGTCAAAAGTGTTACAGAAAGAGCGACGGTGACTCAGTCTGTGACTGTTGGAATACTGTTTATTTCACTGTCCGCCTCTCAGGTTCGTGTCACATAATCGACTAGCCTTTTATTAGCACGGCAAAACTATGACAAAGTGCCTACTTGCCATCTACACAAATCCCAAATGTCCTTTTGATTTATTGAGGAATTGTCGGTAGGATTTAAACACATAAACTGCAGGTATAAGAAACGTCAGACAGGTTCTTAAAGGCATTTTCATAAAAACCTTTAACATCCATATCAGTATCAATTGTACCATGAATAATCTTTAACATCCATGAAACCTTTTAATTGCACAAAAGGTTCTCTATAAAGGTTTTTTTTCTTTTAAGAAATAATTCTACCAAAAACGTTTCACTAAAAGGTTCTTTGGGGTACCAAAAATTTGATTCCTATTGCATCACTATGAAAGCATCGCTACGAAAATATATGAAGAGTAATTATAGTAATTATATTCTAATATTTCTCAACAGATATTGTTTAACACTGATTCTGATTAACATGAGCTGACATATAAACTCAGCACTATTTTCTCATTATAAATATATTCAAATGATACGGAATCTTTTGAAATCAAGCAGCTGAACACAGTGAAAAAGGAGCATTTTATGTTCCAAAACAATACAAGATTGATATTCAGCAGTTGAGCCTCTTCGAAGGGGAAAAGGAGAAGAAGTTGGAAAAGCTCTTTTTCTGTGCTGGATGGAGCCGTCACACCTGCGGTTGAGGGAGTAGGAGAACATGTGTAGGGGGTTAGCAGGCTCTGCGTCATAACACACCCTGCAGACGCACACTGTCAGTCACACAGCCTTCTGTCTTGACAACTGTGGCTTTCCTGCAGAGATCTCAGGTGAGCAAAAACTGCAGAAACATCTGGTTTGAAGAAAAGAATAATCAATTCTAATCTAATCTGTCGAAATGGGGGTACAAAAAGAGGTTAAGACAAGAATGCAAATACCAAGGCCTCTGGTGTCTTCAAATAGCATGTGAACTGTGTCAGTCTTACAGGAAATGCAAGTGTTTGCTTTTTCCTGCATTGCTTTCTGTTCTAGTCCTCGTTCAGCTCTTTGACTCATATTAGGAGCCAGTTTGAATCTGTGAAGTCTCTTATTCTCATTCTTTGCGAGAAATCTTCTGATAAAATATGTCATGTGGCAGGAAGTGGAGGGAGAAGTGACATCATCATTAGTAAAAATATTTCAGATAAATCCTGATGTGTCAATGGGATTGACGTATATGCCAAACCGAGAATCGTTTTTTTAACAGCTGTTTGCATATGAATCACACTTTTGATCCAATCGGTCAAACAGGTTTGTAAAAAGTAATTCAGACTGAATCATTCAGACAGTTGGCTCGTTTTCACTGGTTTCTCACACCGAGATAGTAACGTGGTACTTCGTAAGACAGAAACAATTTAAAAGAGTGATAGATGAGGATGGATATTTACTTATAAAAGAACATAATAGGGAATCAAATTTACAAATGTCTTCTATCATTTATCAATGACGAAACAGCTCTTTATTGCACAAGCAGCTTGTAAATGACTATGTTCTCCAGGCAAAGGTAACTTACATCCATTTATACACAAAACAGTATCCTATTAAAATAATTATTAAAATATGGGTGTAATTTTTTTTTAATGGGGGAGGGGGGGGGGTGTTGATTTCCGGTACTCATGAAAGTCAAGAAACACCCCTGGGCAACGAAAATGTGTTTCTATGAGAACAATTATCTGGCAGCAGACCACTGTGAAATCTAAGCAATGGCAGGAAGAGTGAAAAGTCAAACCAAGCGCCGATGGCAGAACATGTTATGAAGAGGAAGTAAGACCTCAACAACACTCACTGACCCTATATAAACAGCGATGCATCATCATTCACCTGTAGCCCAAGTCACTCAAAATATATGATAATATGGAACCGGCTCTGAAGATACAAAGCAGGAAATGTCCATATGATGTGTTTTGATTTGTAACACAGTTTTCCTCAGGCTTGCTTTATTGGGTTAGGTTGGAAATTGTACCTCAATGCTATTGTATTGGTATTGCTGTTCTTTCGGCCGATTGAAATATGCTGGCAACACTGACCAACGAGTCATAGGAATCAATATAAGTAAATGCAGCTCAGTGAACAGAAGGACGTAAGGACACCGATGGCTTCTGAACTCTCTGTTGAGGTGACCACGACTGAGGTAACTCCGGTTTTTATTTCAGCCCTCTGGTGCAGCGGTTGTAGCATTACATCTCGATTGGAGAAGTTGATCGAAACTGACAGCTCCAACTGAAGCCCTGAAGGCCTCATGCAACCTTAACACCTGTGGCCTGTTCAATGGCACACTCATGAGTTCATAAGCATCCCCCAGCCTCGAAGAAGCATCCTGCAAACGGTGCTCTGAACCATGAACTCAAGTTCAGCACTTCACTCACTGGCCAACTAGACACTACAGAGATTTTATGTGTGTCAGTGAGTTCCAGAATTTCTAATTATAGCTTCGTGACACACAGGAGATATATAGTGAACCATAAAAGTATTTGGACAATTAAGCCACAGATATGAAAGAATGTCTTTGCATTATGAAATAAAATACTGAACCAACTATTTAAAAAAACAATACTTTAAAGCCATTTGAAAAAAATATTTGAAACAAAAAATTTTTCACAATAAATGAAATCTAATAATTGTCCTTAAATGGATAGTTCACCCTAAAATAAAAAAAATTCTGCTATCATTTACTCACCCTCAAGTTATTCCAAACCTGTATGAGTTTCTTTTTCCTGATGAATTTAATTTTGTAGAATATGGATAACCAAACAGTTGATGGTCCCCGTGGACTTCTGTAGTATGGAAAAAATACTATGGAAGTTAATGGGGACCATCAACCTTTTCCCAAAAAATATCTTCTTTTGTGTTCAACAGAAGAAATAAACTTATACATGGTATATACTATGGTCAAAGTTTGGTGTCAGTATGATTTGTAAAAAATGTTTTTGAAAGAAGTCTCACTAAGTCTGCGGCTATTTTTTGTGGAATCTGCAATACTTTTTTTCAGGATTATTTGATGAATAGACAATTCAAAAGAACAGCATTTATTTGAAACTCGAATATTTTGCAACATTATAAATATTTGAAGAGTTCAGATGCAAAAGCCTCTAAATGCCATCTGAAATTTTCATCTAAAATTAGGATTTTTATCAGGCTCCTATATTTATGTTCAGTTATTTCACTTAAACAGCCTGGAAAAGGACCTGCACATTGCCATTAAGGTAAAATGACTCAACCTAAGCATAGGAGCTTGATAAAAATCCTAATTTTAGATGAAAATTTCCGATGGCATTTAGAGGCTTTTGCATCTGAACTCTTCATTTGTACTGTCACTTCTGATCAGTTAGATCATTGTCTAATAAATGTGTTTAATTTCATTCCTAAATAAGTACATTAAAAAAGCCCCTCATTAAAGTCACTGGTTTAGTAACCTGACTTCAAATACTTTTTTGAGCTCCCTGGGAGACATAACACAAAATACGAAAAATGGATCTGTAAATAAACGTAAAAATAAAATACTATCTAAAACTACACTATCTAAAATGATGGCATGTGGAGCTCTAAGCAGAGGCCTTTGATGGCATATGAAACTAATGATGCTTAAGGAGCTCTCACTAGTAAGCACATACAAGAGATAACCACTTAAAAGCAAAATCAGCAAAGCATCATCTGTTAGATTGTTGCTAAAATAGTATTATGGTTAAGGTCACTACAGAAGCAGGAATTATTGGGAATATAATGAGAGGATGACAAAAAAGGGCAGAAAAGCTAAACCCATTAAATAACTTTAATCCAAATGCTTTTATAATGTAATCATCTTTTCTGCATCTCTGCTTGCCGTCACAGCAGCAGCAAATCATGACGGGGAAATCTGACTCATTGTTCATTGTTGTAGAGTGCAGTCGATACATGCAAGGTGAAAAGGTTAACACAGAAAACTGACACTGATCTTTTCCCCCATATGGGAATAAAATAAATATCTGTTGTGCTTTATTTTTTCCAATCTGCTGTCTCTGATGAGGAGGAGAAGATAAGCATATGGAAATGTCTGTGAAGCCATGTGTTCTGAAAATACAAATGTAATAAAAAATATATAAATCAAGATTAACTTTGAATGTAAGCTGGCTGAAAGCACAAATGAAATCTTCTTAATTTCATGCATAATTAAGAAACATCTGTTGAGCACAAGTACATCAAGAAATATAACATAATGTTTTTTTTTTAGTTCTTTACTTTGTACTTTGGATAATGCCTAGAGGGAAGAGAAACATTCCTGTGTCACATGAATAGGATAAAGGCATACGCCAACAACAACAACAACAAAAAGGCCTGATATCTAATTGTAAAACAATAATGAGAGATAATAATCACAAAATATTATAACTATTTGAAATCAACAAGTCTTTGTGTAGAGTCTATGGAGACTGCATTGAAATCATCTTCCTGTCACAATAAACTGGTAAAACACAAGAGAAGACTCAAACCGTGGCTAGGTTTGATGGATGATGAGCTTGCAGGCCTACCACACAGCTGCTGTGTCTGACCATGGAAGAAAACATATGGCTTGAGTCTACCGCCAGGGTATGAAGGCTTGGTGCTATACCCAACAGAAAAAAACAGACATAAGAACATTTAGACACTCATTTTTACACAAATGTAAGTGCTCAATTTTGTACTTAAAAAAACTCTAATAAGCACAATAAGTAACATGAGTCACTTTCTGTTTATGATATGTCTTCGTGACTGAATTCAGAGCATCACAGCATATGTAGAAGGCTTTGAGACTTGTTTGTAACGGGCTTTGTTACCATTACAGAAATACAGAATTGAGGCATTTGCCACTGACCAAACATTAAACTCTCTTGATATGAGACTGTTCATTTTTATGGCTTTGTTCGTTGTTCAAGCGAGAGGGAATTAGACAGTTTCCATATTTTGAAAGGATTCCAACCTGGTCTGCCAATAAATCGCCAACTATTGACCTTGGCCAACATTTCAGATAAGCAGATTATAACTCATGAAAACAGTAGATTCAGACCGAGGTAAGATGTTGTCCAAGAATTAGTCATGTAATGATGGTTTATGGGAGATTAGCTAAATTAAGTCCATTTTAATGTATGGTGGTGGTCATTTTTAATATTAACATAATTATTTCCATTTTTGAAAATTGGTTTAGGAGTTTTTAACACAATTGACTGTTTGCTGACTTCTGCTGTCTTGTATAACAATAGTCTGTAGTCTAATTAGTAATATTGTCTAATTTTGTCTAATAAGGAATTAGTCTCAATTGTCTGAATACAAAACTGTCCTTAAATTAAAATCACAGTATAAAAATTTAATTAAAAAAAAATTCTAATATATATACAGCGCTCATATTTTTAAATGCCCCTTGCAGAATATGCAAAATGTTAATAGTTTTAACAAAATAAGAGGGCTCATGAAAATTGCATGTTTTTGTTTATTTAATACTGACCTGAATAAGCTATTTCACATAACAGATGTTTATATATTCTCCGTAAGGCAAAATAATAACTGAATTTCTAAAAAAAATAATAATAATTACCCCGTTCAAAATCTTAATACTGTGTGTCATTTCCTGGATGAATCACGATTGTTTTTCTGTTTAGTGATAGTTGTTCATGAGTCCCTTGTTGGTCCCGAGCCATTCAATCTTTTTGGCATATTTAAACTCTTTCCAACAGTGACTCTATGATTCTAAGATCCATCTTTTCACACTGAAATATCATATATCATAAGACTCATATTGTCTTCAATAATGGACTCCAAAATACTAAAGCCAGCTGAGTATGAGAGTATATATTTATCTCTTCTTATTCAATACATGTCATGAGGGGGTCAACGTAATAATGAAAACGGCCTTTGGCATCTTTAGAGAATGATTACACATAGTTTACTCAAGCTGTTCGATGGTGTTAGAAGGCTTGTAAAGACAGTTTTGATACACGTTATGGTAGGTATCATTTACACAAACATGCAATCCTTCTTTCATTTACAATTCTCTTCAGTATATTCTTACGAGGCTGTGTAATAGTAAAATAATACTTTTTTGATATATTGATACAATTGTGCCAGTATTCCCCGAAGGAGGGAGTAAATGATGACACCTGCAACAACAACTTACATTTAACTTTTATTGAGCCACAACTATCCTGCCTCTGGCATAAACAGGCCTGCAGCAACATTTTAATTACAGCTATTTATCTTGGCAAGATGACAAGGCCAGGCCTTAAGTTATACGAAACACATTACCTTGTGTAAGCCTCCTAAAAAAAATCATTATTCAGTCCAGGGATATTATTTTGATCTACTACACAATGCGTTAAAAGAGACACAGATGTTCTTAGTGGAAAATATTTTCTTCAGCCGCAAAGAACAGACGTAACAGCTTGCCACTTAAAGAACTGCCTGCTTTTGACATATACTCAGTGAAAGTGTGATGTTGCACGTCAACCGTAGTTATCTAGTCACAGATCATCCACCGCCTGCCTCAAACTCCACGTGATCTAACGTTATTGTTGAGGTCATTTTTTCTGTCCTCTCGATGTTTTTATTCCATTAGAAGAGATGCTGACAGAAATGTGAGGCAAAAAGACAAAACTGTGACTGTGTGTGTTTGGAGCTGGTGTTGTAGTTCTCAGGAGCCCTTCATCCAGATTCAAGTTTAAAGTTTGGTTCCTTTGCGTCTCGGTCCTCAAGGGATGGAGTTTTTTTTATTTTTCTCTGAAAGCCTTTTTATGTGTCTTTAACATGTTTTATGTGAAATAATTTAGTCTTTCACTGGGTTTAGTTGTCCCTAGAAAGAGGATGGAGCTATATTTGGGACACACTAGCAATCAGAGGGAGTATCTTCATTTAAAAAATAATCTTTAAGCAATAAGATGACCCTTTTTGAGGCCTGATGAAGTAGGACTGTAATGGTCTTTCTCCCTCTTAACCTCTAGAGGGGCGGACATCCTATTATTTATTTTACTCTGGTTCTTGTTAGATTAGGAGGTGTTGTTTGATTGCCCTATTTGGGGGCTTCTGAGTATACGGATGTCTTTTGTTGGGGAGTGTTTTCCACGGCCCTTGATTGTTCTCAACACTGCCGAGGAACGCCAGTTAAGTAGTAAATACAATAAATAATGGACAAAACTCACGTCAACGTTTTGAAGGTAAACTGCAAAGTGATGATCTCCAGTGAGGAGATCAATGCCATTTTAAATGCCATTTCTTTTCTTTCTTTCTTTTCTTTTCTTGTCTTTTTAAAGAGATTTTATTATAAAAGCTCACAGTAAATGCAGAAGACCAGGGATAGTTGTCACGCTTTTGAGTCAAATGTCCAGCAACAAATGCTTGTTTTCTCTTAGTTGGTTTTAAATATATATATATAGCAACATTTGGGGGCATTTTTAAATAAAGAATACTTTTATTTAGCAGGGACACATTAAATTAAATCAAAATCGTATTTATTCTGTTATTTATCAAAAACTGTTAAATTATTACAAAAGACTTATATTTCATTTCTAATTTTCTTTGACCTTTCTATTAATCTAAGAATCCTGGGGGAAAAAGTATCACAGCCTGCACAAAATATTAAGCAGTTTAACCCTGACAATAATAAGAAATGTTTCTTGAGTAGCAAATCTGCATATCAGAATAATTTCTGAAAGATCATGTGACAGTAAAGACTGGAGTAACGATGTTCAGAATTAAGCTTTGCAACACAGAAATAAATTACATTTTAAAATATAGTCAAATAATAATAATATTTCACTGAAAGCGGTTCACTGAACCGCTGGACAAATCAAATCAGTGCACCCACTGCCAAGGGGAATACATCTTTATTACTAGTTCATATCTGTCGCCGTTGAGACCTTACGGGTTTGGACCACATTTTACACTGTCACCCCGTGACACCTATTGCTTCAGACTGTCACGGACCCTCATAAAGGAGAAACTGCAAAATGATCTCATTCAAACATGACTCTTCACCACAGCTGATTGCCCCAATTATGTTTTCCTCATTCCAAAATGTGAAACACTCCAGGGGGGACCTGACCAATTTACTAACCTGCTACTGATGCCCCCATTATTTTTTGAAGTCAACGATAAATCAAAGGAACAAAGCACATTTTCTTAGCTTCACACTCTTAGTTGTCTGAGCTAGTGGGAGTTGTACATCCACTGTGTTCAGAGTCATTAATATCATAATGAGGCTATGACCATTGATCCTTTAATGAGTTTTTTAAGATTACGTCTTTCTGTTGCTCCCTGATAAAATAAGCTATCTGTCAAATGTACTGAACATTACTCTGCTGAAAGAAGAAAAGAATAAGTAAATAAATAAAACTAACCTAAGCCATTTGCTGGTCTTATTTGGTCTCCCAACCAAATTTAGCTTAAACCAGCTGAAATAGTTACTTGCTTTAACATGCATTTCGTGAAAATATACAAATTTCAGTATTGATGTTTTCATAGATTTTGTTTTTCATAGATTTTAGTATTGCTCAAGCTAAAATCGGTCAAACTAAACACTACCTTTCTTTGTTTTTATTTATTTATTTTTATTTTTTTTAGCAAGCCACTGTAACAAGGTTGGCCTGAAACAGAGATTGTGATCTTGTCTTTTCTTCTTTATTGCGACATACATCCAAGTGAAATGGCTTGGTACATCTGCAATTGGATCGCTGTCCTTTGCTGATTGCTGCAATCTGATGATTGACAGGCTGCTGAAGGGCAGAAGTTATTGTCCCGCCCTCACACCAGTGCACAAGTCATTGGTGTCGCTGCGAGATGGAGAGGAAATTAATGAGGCCCAGGAGGGTTTTTCTTTTTTTTCTTTTTAATGTCTATTTGATTTAATGGTGACTATTAAATTACTAGACATATGTGACCCTCTCTGTGAAATCCAGGCTCAGAATCTAGTCAAGTCTCAGAGAGATAACAAGCATCAAAGTTTGATTTCAACCATTAATTTCACTATGATTTCAATCTTTGACATGGCTTCACTCAGTCGATATTAAAGATATCAAGATTCTTTTTTCACAGAATGTTCTTTACATTATGAAGTATGATTTTATGTAGAAAACAGTAAATCACAAAAATAAGACTTTAGCTGGGTTTTCATAGCCAGTGTCACATATTGCAAACTTTGGATGATAAAGTCTTTTAGTTTGCAAGAACAATACACTACAATACATTGTTTTTGATCAAGCAGGTCTATTTAAGACCTTTAATGTCTATTTACTTAAATAAGAAGATTAGTAAGATCCATGATCTTTTCCATTAGTTTCATCAGATTCCAATCTGATGAGAATTAGCACACAGAAATCTACCTACTACTAATCTGTTACTATTACCTCTGCCAGCCAAAACTGCTTGACAAATCCATTTAGTGTAAGGTTCAGTCTACCAGGGAAATAAAAAAAGACTGTGATCCTAAAAGAACAAGGACGCATCCTAAAGATGACAGTATGATGGAGCACATTAACCTGTGCCAGAACAAAGTCTCTGGCTGAACGCCCTCAGTGCCATAGCCTCCAGTCTGGCCTGTAGTATAACCTAACTGACTGCCTCACAGAAATTGTTCACTGCCACTGGAGACAGTTTAGCAAATCACAAACTACCTCAAATTGTGCACATCACACCAATTTAATAGGATAGTTACAAAAAAAAAAAAAATCCTATCCTCATGTGACCTGTATTTTCTTTCTACTGCAGACCACAAAAGATACTTTCAGAAATAAAATTATTTTGTATAAAGCCACAACAATATTATCAAAAATAACTCTTTTTAATGTCTTGCATGCTAATATGTTGTCACATGCTCCATTATAACTGGCTGCTTGTTAAACCTGTTTTCAAGAAAACAAAAGACTCAAATCACACACACCCTTTCTTTACCTAGCAACTCCTCTTTCCCTTCAAAGCGTTAGTCATGGATCACAGGAACCCGGTTTCATTTCAACAGCTGGTGTACCAATGCTCACAGAGGTTAACAGTCTGGGAAGAAATGTCAAACCTACAGACCATCAATAAGAAATGACTGAGAGGGGGAAAGAAAGCATGTTTTGAAAAAGATTGATGCCAAGGCACAGGGGAGCAGCTCTATCGGTGCATTGGTGCAGATGACACCGGCTGCCTAGGGAACAGGTCTCCTCTCCCAGAGGCATTGAGCTGCTCGGCAAGACAGTGGACTATCATTAGTGCTGGGTGGAAAAAGGATCAATATTTACCTGCTGGTGTGGGTCTCCTTATCCAAGTGATTGCCCACAAGGATTGCTTGTCACTGTTTGAGTCATCTATTGTGCTGGAGGCCAAACAAGACCATTAAAGTTTGTGAAGAGGATTGGACAGAGATGTTCCCCAGCTGAAAGCACTCATTAAAAAGTTTTATTTAAGTGTGCAGTGGAGGTAGACCCCCCCGTCAATGATATCTGTGACACTGTTGACATAATAAGGTGGCAACATCATAAACAAGTTATTTGGTGAAAAATGTTTAAGATCATGTACAAAAATATTTTCTAAATAAATCGACTTTATGTATATGTATTTACTTTATTTTCATTATAATAAATATTTAATATTCAATCATTTAGATTTTATTTTTAAACAAACACATGAAAATATTTAAGTATAATACATGTTATAAAAACTACATAAAAGTATAGGAATATTTTATATGATGATTTAGTAAATGTATTAAGCATGACAATCTACCATGACACAATTAGTTTCTATGTGTTTTAGTGCATTACACACTAAACTAGTTGTGAGTGGAGGTGGGAAATCCAGATCCAATTTAACCTCAATATCACTTTTGCCCGCTCAAAGACAATTTTATGTTATTTTTCCCTCTTGCCAAAAATCTGGTAAAAGCAGTGATCAGTGTCAGGTAATGGCAGGTGTTGAGAGAGGACTGGAGCAATGGCTTTTATTTTGTAACTCTCTTTCTCTCTCAGCCCGAGACATTATTTCTCGTTAATGGGAACCATATCAAAAATCTCTATGCCGCTGACATTTAAATTAGTCAGGAGACATTTGTGGTTTCTCTTGTGCGCTTCCTCCATCTTGCTGCCTGAGGTTGCACACATCAAATATTAATCGCTGTGTTTTGTACCTGCGCTGAAGCCACAACAAATGGTCTCCTTTAGGCTGAAAATGTCAGAGAAACCTTTACTGGCTCTAATTTAGCTCCTCCTAGGAATTGAATGTAATGGCAGGATTTGGCCTCTTCATCTCATGATTTGCTGGTGTCAAATTCCCCTGCTGTCCATTTCAAGAATACCTTTTATAGCTAGCTGACTGTTGTATCCGGAAGCCTTTCATCTCTTGAACTTCTGCTCTCCGGCGTCTTGACAGGATTTAGGGATGGTCAATAGATCTCGGATGCCCTGCATTCTTTGTTTCAAAGAAAAGATTCCTGTGTTAGGTATAATGAGAAGAAATAAATAGCAAATGGTAATGTCAAGTTATGATTAGGTTACTATGGCTGGTGGTCAAATGATGAGGGTGTATTCACACCTGTTTGTCTGGTTCGATTGAATCGAACTCAAGTTTGTTTCCTCCTTTGATGTGGATTTTTTTGGGCAGGTGTGAATACAGCAATCGCACTCGGGTGCGCACCAAAAAACCATACCGAGACCCTGCTGGGGTGGTTTCGGTCCGCCTCCAAACGAACTCTGGTATGGTTGAATGGATGACCTTAAGCACACGTCTGGTTGTGTTTACAGTTTCTGGTTCACTTGCAAAAACGGTGTGAAAACAAGTTACTTTTTGACCACCAGCCACCACAAAAAACGTCCCTTAGCCATGTCTTTCAAATATAGCATTTATAAGACTGAAACATTTTTACTCAAAAGAAGGCTTGTGCGTTTTAAAGCAATCCAGATACATGCGTATGTCCTCCACCCAGATTGCTCTGCATTCGTTCACACAGGTTTCTAAATAAAACATGCTAGACAGTTTCTTTCGGTGTTGCGCCGCGTCTCGCTTCTTTTCAGTCATTCTCACTTGAGCACCGTGAAGCTGCGTCGAGGTAAATGTTGTTCAACTTTTCTGCCATTTGTCGGCAACAGGTGAGAGGACGTGCTTAGTTATAGCAGGACTATTTGTTTATTTATACTTATTAATTTACCATTATTTGTATTGGAAGGCAAATTGTACTTCTCTTGAAACGTATTTTCTACTTTTCTGCATTAATTTCGTTAGATTAAATGCTTTTAGAGCATGCATGTCCTCATGGATCTAGATTGCACACCTTTATGGAAGATGCTTCATTTTTTTATTTCTCTTATTTTAGTCTATAACGGTAGTAGAGAAGTCTCATATTTACTGAACTGATCTACATTATTCCACAAACCATCACCACATTCACTAAGCATGAGTCACAAGGTTAAGACCCGTTCTAACAACATTTCTGAATCAATCAACCATCAATAATATCACTCAAAATACTATCAGGAAACTCAAAATTGGTAAAGAAGCACTCCAGACTGAGAATATTATTTGTAAAGCCCATATGTCAAGATCACCGAAGTTGTGCATGAAGTCATATACCAATTAATATCTTTATTAAAACCATTGTAGAACAAATAATTTACTGTCACAGGAAGCACATCCACTGGATTCATGAAAAACAATTGTATAGTTTATAGTTTTTTTTAGTTTGTTTCCTTAGCCCCGTCCTCCTTTGTGCTTGTGCTGTCCTTGTTGATGGGGAAATCAAGCGATGTTCTAAAGCGGATGGGAATGATCTGCTCCTCTGAGGACTCATCTTTGGATTCCGGTGACTCAATATGCAGAAGTCCATCTTCTCCAAGTGAGCAGGTCAGGGAGGTTGGATCCAGGTGGTCAGGAAGCTGCACAGCTTGAACAAATCCATGTGGCTGGGCTTCTGCGACGTGAGCGGTGCTGGTAGATGATGAAGAAGCGTCTGCCTGGGCCCGCTTGCCGGCCATCACCTCCAGACGTCTTCCAGATACTGTCACGGTGACGTCCTCTGGAGAGTAGCCTTGAGTGTCCAGAGTAAGAGACACGTCTCGCCGTTTGTTCTGCTCTGTGTTGGTGCTGAAGAGCCTGGAGAAGGACCTCTGACCATCTAGACACTGGAAGAACTCGTCTCGGATCTCATTCCTCAGGTTCTGCATTATTTGAGCTCTACGGTGGAGGAAATCCTCTCTGAAGCTGGAAAGAGCCACACTGCGCCTGGGCCACAGAAAGTGGGAGTTTGCAAAGAAAGGGTCATCCATGAAGAGGCTCTCGACAGAAGACATTTCTCTCGTCTGTTTGTCTGGGTGGTGTTGTCTTGAGGGCTTGTCTGTGCTCTCAGAAGAGTGATCTACTTGCTTCGGGTCCCTCCAGTTTATATATTTCTCCAACAGGCATCTAGAACCTCCCACCGCTGGTCTTTTTATACCAGTGAAGTCATGAATAAGAATTTGAAGCTACAAGTAAACGAAACGTTCATATAGCTATAATAAGTTTATAGTTGTAATTTGATTTATGGGTCGGTGTCACTTTTACTGTCCTGCAGCGGTCGTTGGCCCTGCTGTCCAGTTTGGGATTGCCCACTGCAACCTTAGACATGCACAGAGAGTGAAGTCATGTGCTAACTTTACACCCGATGTGTGTGCGAGTGTTTATTCAGTCCTTACCTTCACCAGAAGCTGCTTACCGTAAACAAGAACTATGCTGACTGCAGTCATGATGTCATTTCCTAAAATCAGGAAATATATATCAATTTTGTTTTTCATAAAATTGTACAGATATATATATATATATATATATATACTGTATATAAAGGGATGATATAAGAGAATAATATAAGTAAAAATATGGATACATGTTATTTTTCAGAAACTCAAAATATGATCTTACTTGTTGGGTGCTTGGATTAAAACTTATAGTTTTAGGCTTATTTATTAATATTTAAATAAATAAATCAAATAATTAGATAGGTATCTTGTAATAATCTTTGCCGAACATTTATGTTTTCTTCTCAATATCTGCAATGGTATTTCAAATGTAGTAAAATAGTTTTTTTGGTTCAGTAAATAATTTGTCTAATCCTCCAAATGTCACATATTATATGAAACAGGGCATATTTACTGTATATGAAACAAATTAGTCCAAACAAATGAACTTTTAGGAGTATTTAGAACGTTCTTTTTCTTCTGTTTCCACAAAACGGACGCATTTTAAGTAGTTTGAATTGTTTCATGGTTTTGAGTGTAATGAACATGTTTCTTTTGATTGAGAGGAACTTGATGTTTTGCTATGCTTAGTTCAGATGAGTATCTGTTGGGTTTTTTGAAGGGGTTCTGTCATGGTGAGGAATGAAGCATGAGCTTGGTTTGAGAACAAATATACAGTAGGTTAAATGTTCTATAATGTCTTACTCATTCAGAAACTGCTATGCTAATCAAGGCATTTTGTTACCAGTTATCAAGTTAGCATTTATTGAATTAGTTGTATAATTATAGTTGTAATAAATTTCACTCCTAAAAACTTTTGGTTGAGCTTATATAATTTTAAATTATCAGTTATGTATCAGTTAGCATATAAATTAAGGGCAATTAACATGTATTAATACAAATGAAAACTTCTGCTTACTCAAACTTTTCTCTGCTTACTTGAGTTTCTTAAACATTTTGATATAACTGATTACCTCAGTTTTTTTTGTTGTTTAGCGATCCTTGTTTATCTTCTCCATATATGAGTCAAGTGTCCCCCTCACATTCCTGTGAATGAGGAGTCACCCTGTGAGCTAATCCAGAAAGTATTCAGCTGAGCACAGGACAGAAGCTTCTGAAATATCCAGAAGGAAGAGCAGAAGAGCAAACAGCTGTGCCATGACAGCACGTCTATATTTAACACACAGATATATTTCCCTACGACACAGTTCAGGCTAATGACACATGTATTCAAAAGGAAATACCATATAAACCTGAAATTGAAATGACTTAATCTAAAACCGTTTAAAGCAAAAACTATTTAATATATCTATTTAAATATTATTTATAATATTATATATAAATTTTCTTAAAAAATAAAATAAAATTCTATGTGTGTCATGATTTTCTACTGATATAATTTACAGGAGACTGAATGTGACCACAGTGCTCTTTCTTAGTCTTTATCATTATATCTTTGTAGATACACTTAAATGCCATTTTCAAACTTAATATTTCAACTCTGTTATTGGGGTTAAATCACAATTACAATCACAAAAATAAATATTTTTTCCATTTAAAATATTTTAAAATATATATGTATTGTGAATAATTAGTAAATGTTATTTGCTTGTTACAGTACATGAATCACATGGCACAAAGATAACTGAATTGTCATGGGTTATTATATTATTTCTCTTTTTTTCTCTTTCAGTTCAGTTTCCAATTTGTTGATTACTGATCATTTGTACAACACATCCTTGATGGTGCTCCCTCAATGTTTATGGTGATGATGGCCTAATTGTCAGGTGGAAAAATTATTTCTTTAAAGTTCATTAGTATCGTTTTTTTAAATTAGTCAAAACACTGCACAAAATTTATTGTGCTTAAAATTGTATTATTTTATGTGTACTCAGCCAATACTATATATATATATATATATATATATGAAACCGACATTGAAAAACTAGTGTTTGATAAGTAGCAAACAAACATTAGGTGGCGCTGTTAGCTAAGTCTGAAAGCTCACTTCTGCGTGCTGTGCAGCTTTAGCCCCTAGAGGGCGTTGGAAGATTGTCTTAATATAGTTCTTGTATTAATGTAAAACATTACGTCTCTGGCATATTCATGATCATATTTGCATACCAGATAAAAATAAAGTAAGTAAAATGAATTCATTTTGTTCTGTTTTGCACAATATACTATATACAATATACACAACGACACAGAAGCAAACTATTGACAACACACACAAATATATTAAAATGCATACTGTAAAAATCAGTGCTTAAAACCCAAAACATTCACATCTATTAGATAAATATCATATGGTCCTTCCACCGGCCGTGTAAAACTTAGCTTTTAGTGTGTCCCAGCAGGAAGGTTTTTCTCTCTGCTCACATCAGAGTGAGAGAGGAAATCTATTAGCCTGACAGCTCCCACAAAAAGCCTGGCCGCAGCTTCTCCCCTGAGACCTTCCAACAGGAGGAAAGAGCATAGTGACGGAGAGAGAAAAGGAGAGCGAGAGACCCAAGCGGAAGTGGCAGCGGGTGGGGGGAAGAATGGAGGCTATGAATTAGGCTGCAATTAGCTTTGAAGATTAGCTTTTGAATTAGCTTTCCCCCCTGAACACGTTCAGATTATAGACACTGAATTGAAACAAGTCAGCAAGTGTTTCATCATGACAGTCACTGAGACAGAGCAATGAACTAATGCCGCTCATAGCAAGGCAAGGTCAGAACTGTAGGGAGTTAGCACTTAACCTTCAAGGCCTACGAGCAAGGGCTTACCCATACTAAAAGAGCAGAAAGAGACGAGGGAGGGAGACAGAGAGGAAAAGTGAGAATTTTTTTTGTCATTTGCAGCAATAGATGAAATATGACTGAAGTAGTAACGCTGTTTCTCTGAACGCGGAAGTCATATGTCACACTGCACTGTTAATACTAGCATACAAAGCAGGTCAGTGTCAACTCACTGTCAAAAAACAGCACAGCATGATGGGAATGATGCAGGCTGATTATGAACACAGCCGTCAAGCGTATGTTGAGCAAGTGGATTTTGAGCAGATCTAAACTAAAATAATTAAAATTAGATTATTATGACGCACAAGTAGGCTATTGGATTAAAATGTGCATAATAATATATTAAATAACTTTTTTTGTATTTATTTAATTGAATATTGAAATTAAATGTAATTCTTTTAAGTCTAAAGTTGAGTGTAGAAAGAAAAGCAGGGGTAATGGGGAATTGGATTGGGACATGACCTTAAAACAGAATTTTCTTTTTTTTTTGCAGCAGCAATGCCATAGAAGAATAATTTTGGTCCTGCAAAAACATTTTAGTGGATAGTTCTTAAAATATATATATATATATTTTTTTTTAATTAACCAAAACACAGCTCATACACGTCATTGGCATGTAAGGAACAGTTTACCCAAAACAGAAAAACACAAGTAAAGGTCATGTTCAATAAATATATTTGGTAAATTTCCAACCATAAATATATCAAAACAAAAATTTTGATTAGTAATATGCATTCTGACAACTTTAAAGGCAACATATGTAAACCAGAACTCTGATATGTCCCCATTTTAATAAAAAAGTGTTTGTGGGTTTTGTCCAAGACAAACAATCTTTTAGTAAAATGCAAAAAATGCAGTAGAAAGAGGGGCTGATTCTTTGCAGAATCTACTTATTTCAGCAACAGGATTTTTTTTTTTTTTTTTTGTGCACTGTGTTTTGAATTAGTAAGTGGCACAACACACAATCTTGAAACGAGTCAGGAAGTGAGAGGGGTGAAGGCAGGAGCAGTAAGGGCAGACATGAGCTGGCGGTGAGTGTTCTGAGATGAGACTGCGGTGACTGCCATTCTCACACATTTCACTTCCTCTCGCGGCCAGCCTTGTCACGCAAACCTCACTCTCAGCTCATGAAATAAGACAGTCAGCTCTTTTCCCAAAGACCTTCGCAGTTTTTCACAGGACTTTGAAGTTCAACAGTATGTGTGAACCAGGTATCAGATCAGAAACAGCATGCCTCTAATTCATTCTTTATCTGTACTCAAACTTTCTGTGATGCTTGCACTTATTGTAGGCCTACATTAATTTTGTTTTGAACTCATTATTTTCATAGCATGTTTTTATTTCTCAGTCTTTTGGTTATTCCTTGAACCCTGACTCTGACTGGCATGTTATGCATTTTTGAGAAGTTTCTAGGGTTGTAATTTATTTCACAGCCTCAAACTATAGCTAAGTACACACACACACACACACACACACACACACACACACACACACACACACACACACACACACACACATACAGAGTAACATCTGGTCTGGTGGCTGTAGATACAGGCCCATTAGCTGAGTGGTATCCAATAAACCAGCAGTTGCTCAGATCTCAAGATTTCAAGAATTCCTGTCTTGACCTGAGAACAGCTGCTGTCTAGAACAGATCCTGTACGTCTTTCACTCTTAGAAAAATAGAAGGCATTCAACACACCAGCTTAGACACTCCCCTAGATCCCTAAACAATTGTGTGCATGTAAATGTGTATTACTGAAAGAGTGAAGATAGCAAGAGAGAAAGAGAGAGAGACAAATACAGGAGAAGAGTGAAGTCTAGAAGTCAAATAAGAGAGTGAAAAGAGGTTTTTATGGTCATTAGCAGTGCTGCGGAAACTGCTTTAAAGGTTTGCCAAGCTAAAAGCTATTCATTATTTCAAGTTGTTCAACCACAGTTAAGCCACTGAATAAGTAGTTAACTACAAGTTACTGTACAAACACAAAGTATCAAACTACTTTAGAGTTACCCAAGGTACCCTAAGAATGTTTTGCTAATGTTCCTATTCAATAACAATAATAAAAAATAAAAATTCAATTCTAAATATTTTCTGAACGTTCAAAACATCCTTTTAAACCTTTTTTTTATGCGTTCTATTATTTTGTAAAACATTACATTTAATGTTTTCTAAACACTCTGAAACAAGTAGTTACAAACAATCTATTAACATTACTTGAAGAATGTTTCTCCATATCTTTGAGAGAGCCTTGCCAGAATGTTAGCCACAGTTAGAACATTCCCTGCATGTTTGCTGGGTACATGCTTTTTATAAATAGGCTAATAATAAAAAGAAAAAAAAATACAAAAACGTATGGTTTAATTGTTTAGTGGGATACTTCAATAAGGTATACAATGCATGACTGATTCAAACAATTTGGGCATAGTACAGTGATTCAAACTGTTGAATTTTTTTTAATAATTTCATTTACACAAACTGTTGAAAAGAACCTGTTTGTTACAGTGACTCAGTCATTCCAAAGCTACATATTAGTGAAAGGATAATTTAAAACAGTACTACATTTAAGACAAAGGACCAAATAACTAGAATGCATCAGACTTGGCAATGCTACTACATGTGTGAAAGAGCACCTTATATTGAAAAGTGAAGATTATTGTAAAGTAAGTCTTTAGTTTTATTTTTCACATCACATCCTTAAAGCCAGTCAGAGTTCAGAGATGTATTCATGCCAGAAATTTCCCATGACCTTGAATACTGACTTCATCAAAGACTGAAACTTCGATGCATGCCACTTCCTGTCTCAGTACCTACATCCTGTATTTTCATATCATGACCCTGAGTTACCACACCTAAGTGGGTGGCACATTAACTTTCGTAATATGCTCTCATGCTGTTTTGTTGATGTTTATCTTCAAAGCGAGCATCCTAGGGCACTTTTTTATTATTATTCACTTGATGCTAATGGAAATTTAATCTTTCAATTGAGCATAAAGAAAAATATTGACATTCAGTAGTACAAAAACAACCTGTTTGTGGTGTGTGTACATACAGAATACAAGGCATAAAATCATTAAATTAAACTCCCAACAAAAGCGTATATGCTATCGACCTTTTCAAACAGTGTTGTTTTGACCTCTTAGCCACTTTTCATTACTGACAACTTAAAGTTTGAACATTTTCATGGTCTATATTTGACCACATGCAAGCAGCCAATGTATATATATATATATATATATATATATATATATATATACATACATAAATACATATATTGCTTGTTAGGACTCAAGCAAGCATATACAGCTCAATGATACCAGAAAATCAACTGAAGCAAATGTAAAATAACATTTGCACCAGCTATTACATCCCCTCAGATTTAATAGCAAAATCGAGACATATTTAAACATTTTCTAATTGAATTGAAGCCTAACAATCTACCTTCTTCCCCCATTCTTATATTTGCATCCTCTCTCTCTCTCTCTCTCTCTCTCTCTCTCTCTCTCTTTCTCTTTCTCTGATCCCCCATACTTCCTGTTGTGCTGGCTAGACTCCAATGGCAGATTTACAACTGTGGGGTCAAAGTTTTACAGCAGACTCATATAAATCTTGTTCCACCCTCTTCCCATGTGCCCCTCTCTCTTCCTCACAGTCGCAGTGCACAACCCCCAGTGCTTTCATGTGTCTCCATACCTGTGTGTGGTACTGAGAGAGGCACACAATGCAGTTGGTTTTCATTATGCTAGGTAGATTTACCTCTTGCAATGTTTCTGTGACTAATTCATCTCAGACTCACAACTTAATTTTATTATTCAGGATGGGAGAGCAGGGATAATTGCTGCACTCAATAAATGTAACATTGGAAATAACTTAAAAAGCACAACACACTCAGACAGCCCATATCAGGTATGTTAAAGCACAATTCAGGCATTTTCCTCAGGAATGACCAAATGTTTTTATAAAATAAAGTAGTTCCCTTTCAGTCGAATTGGGATATCGCTTCGATAGACCAATCTACTTCGAGTGTAAACTAAATGAGCCCATGCACATTGGCATGCAATTATTGCATCCAGCTGCCGGTGATCACAGCTTGAATATAATAAGGCAGCAAGTGCAATGCATACCAGCTCCTCGCTTCGTAGCCGACCGACAGTATCTTTCTGCTCAACTGTGTGTCCAGTCGTGAACTACGAGTTCAGCATGCTCTTGGAAGCTTCCTGTGTTGGCGAGATGGCGCTTCAGCGGTGGTCGTTCCAGAGTCGAGTGGGTTGCGCACTTCAGGCGGCACTACCCCCTGTCGTGTTGTAAGTGGCCGTCTCCCCTGTGCACCTCAGCACTAAAAGAGAATTTCCTAAAGAGCATATTTCTCTAAAAGAGGTGGCAAACCCCGCAGGGAACCAACCCTCTGGGGTCCACCACTCCTCCAGCACCTCCGATCCAGTGGAGCAACCCATGGAATGCGCAGGGCCCTCTTCAATGAGCATACCAGCAGCATCCAGTGGGCCTCCCCCTGACCAGATGTCGATCTCAGGAGGGAGAGCTCTCCGATGAAGATACTTTCATGTGTTGATCCTTCTGCACCACAGACCATTTCTGTGGTTTGCATTCAAAGAACGGGCATATCTGTACAAGTTCCTGCCCTTCAGGCTGTCACTGTATCTTCACGAAAGGCGCGGAGGCGGCTCTTGTTCCCCTCTGAGAGCAAGGTGTTTGCATCCTCAACTATCTAGATGATTGGCTTATACTATCACAGTCTTGGGATCAGTTGTGCGAGCACAGGGACCTGGTGCTCTGGCACCTCAGCCTGTTAGACCTTCAGGTCAACTGGGAAAAGAACAAACTCTCACCGATGCAGATGATCTCTTTTTTTCAGATATGGAATTGGACTGCACACCTCATATAGGAATGTGCACGTTCTGTGCTAGCCTGCTTGAATACATTCAGGGGCAGGACAGCGGTCCCACTTAAACTTTTTCAGAGGCTCCTGGGGCATGTGGCGGCCACAGCCACTGTTCCAGCACTAGCTTTAGTGGGGTGCCCCTAGAACATATCTCCAGGCATGCTGTGGTTTACACGGATGCCTCCACCAACAGCTGGGGGCTCATTTACAACGGGCATGCAGTCTCAAGGGTTTGGACGGACCCTCAGCTGCATTGGCACATGAATTGCCTAGAGTTGTTAGCAATATGCCTCACCTTGAACCATCTTAAAGGGTGTTTACGAGTCAAGAACATGCTGGTCCGAATGGACAACACAGCGATCGTTGCTTACATCAACCGACATGGTGGTCTGCGCTCTCATCACACGTCGCAACTTGCCAGCCACCTCCTCCTTTGGAGTCAGAAGATTCTGAGGTCACTTCATGCTGTTCACATTCTGGTCCTGCTCAACCATACAGCCGATGAGCTGTCACGAACAATGCTCCCGAGAGCCACTCAGATACACCTGTTTGCTTCTCCAGAGACCTGGAGAGTTGTTCAACTCCCTAAACTGAGGGAACACTTGGCATGGTGTGAGAGCATCGTCTACGAGACATGCTTATGCCTTGAAGTGGAATCTGTTTGTCGAGTGTTGTTCTTCTCACCAAGAAGACCCCCGGAGATGCCCGATTGCAGTCGTGCAGTCGTGCCTTTCTGCAGCAAGGGCTGGAGCAAAGGCTGTCTCCCTCCACCCTCAAAGTCCAGGGTGCTGCTAATGCTGCATATCATGACCCTGTGAATGAGAAGTCTCTAGGTAAGCATGACCTCGTCATCAGGTTCTTTAGAGGGTCCAGGAGGTTAAATCCTTCCCGGCCACCCTCTATACCCTCTTGGGACCTGACTTTAGTGCTAAAATCACTACAGCAGGGCCCATTCGTGCCTTTCCATTCAGTTGAGCTAAAGTTTCTTTTATTGAAAACTCTGCTCTTGCTTGCACTGGCCTCCATCAAGAGGGTAGGGGACCTGCATGCATTTTCGGTCGAAGATTCATAACTAGAGTTTGGGCCGGCTGATTCTCAGGTAATCCTGAGGCCCTGCCCTGACCCAGCTACGTGGTAATGCTGAGTTCCATATTGAGACCTAAGCGGTACTCTTATGTGTATAGACCACGGTATAGCCTTAGAGCCTATGTTTCCCCGGCAGACTTCTGCCTTCCCAAGAGGGTTACAATCACCTCCAATTTCTCCATATACACCTAAACAGATGCTATATGTGTATTTGCTTCCGAAAACTCCTTCAGGAAAGATGGGGCTTAAGGATGGGGCTTCCGAAGCGTCCCTGTTCACAGTGGAACGGGTACGTTAGTCCAGTGTTATCAAATCTCACTTAGTGTGGTAGTGCTTTGACAATGGTAAGTGGAACTACTTGTTACGAGCCCTGGCCTACAGCAAAGCAGGAGTCTTGCAGAGGACACTGGAAGGGGCAGCACCCATGGTGATTTGGTAGGGGTCACCAATGAGGGTATGTAACTGAGATGTTTTTCAGTAATGAGACAAATAGTGATATACAAATAAACTTTTTGAGAAAGTTAAGCAAGTAAAAATATCTTTCCTCAGTAACTTTTGGTTTTATGGTTATAATGTATTGAGGATATTTAATGTCATGTGTTTTTGTGTTGTTTAGGGCATACATAAATTGTGTAAATATATGAAAAAAAAAATTTAAGGTCCAATTCTCTCAAATAACAAACCATTAACTATGACTTTTGCTTCAAACTCCTAATTTGCTGCTTATTAGTAGTTAGTGAGGTAATTAGTAAGTTTAGGTATTGGGATGCAGAATACGCTCATGCAGAATATGTGCTTTAAAAGTATTAATAAATAGCCAATATGTTAATAGGCACACTAATAAGAAACTAGTTCATAGTGAGAATTGGTCTCTATACTAGAGTGTTTCCAAAAAAATCTGTTCTTCACTTTATCAACGTAACATTAATGTCATTAAAGTGTCTCTTACAGCAGTCCAAAGTGATCTTATGATAATTTGTATGTGTTTTATGTAAAGTATGGTTCTACAAACTTTTTACTTACGTTTTTACAGGCACTAAAATTCAATACTGACATATTTTTAGCATTTAATTATACAAAACTGCCATACTGATGATAAAAATCGCAGCATTAATTTTATTATTGTCGTTGTTTTTAGGTGGGGGTAGGTTAAGGGGTACAAATATAATAAGTTTAATATAATATAGACTGGCAGCTGTTTGTTCTATAATATAAAAATGGAATTATTATATTGAATTTACATTTAAAACATTCTATTATAATCGGAATTGATTAATTAATATATTTAAATGACACAGGAAGTAGCTGCTAATGTGTCAAAGATGTTGTAGGATATAGGCTACATGTTGTCAGCATAAATGAGCAGAAAAAAAAAGTGTTAAAGTGTTACTGCACTCCATTATACCACACCATTGCAACACAAAAAGTATTATATTATAAATATTAAATATTATATGAAAAAATATTAGCTGTTGCAGACAAACTCTACTATGCAGAGTGAATGTCACCCACAGCTTTATGGCTTGCATTAGCCACCAACAAAAAATCTAGCCATATTTCACTAGCCCATTTTAAATCTCCTTTTGCCTTCCCAAGTTACTCTGTTACAAAGCAGTTGGTAGGAGACTAAGCCGCAAAGACCCTCTTTTTTCATGTCGTGCCCACATGCTCACACTGAGCGCAAATCCAAAGCAGATGCAGCATGATCCCTCACATATGCACGTTGACACACAGACTCTCACCGCGTGTAGGATCGATAAGGTGTATTGATTATGCCTGGTGCTGACAGGCCCTGCTGCAACTCTGCCTGCTCTGATCAATTCAGAGCTGCACGGGGATGGCTTGAGGTTAATTATATTTATCGAGGCGAACGACTCAAGGGTGTGTGTATGCTGAAACGCATAGGCTTAGACAACACAATATCCGTTTGAATGGGAGGTTGGGGTTTATTTGAGTTATTTTGTATGTATCTTTGAGCCCGGAGGGTGTATGAGTGCAGGTGTAGTGTTTCATAACTCTGCGAGAGTCTGGATGTATTTGATTATATTTGTTCAGTACTGTGTGTTTACTGACTGTTTCCTTTGCATTGAGCTTCATTATTGTCTAAAGATTGCTTCTATTATATTTTCAGCAGTATAAACACATTGACATTCAGTTCCTCATCCAGTTGTGCTGTATGTCATGTGGTACTGTATCTTCTTATTAGTGAGCATTGCTGCATACTGTGGTTAAATAGTGCAATACTTAAGATAAACACTATTTTTATGTTTTATATTTCTTCAGCTCAGGAGATTTGCCATCACAAAAATAAATTACATGTTAAAATATATTCAAATAGAAAGCAGTCATTTTAAATTGTATGAATATTTCACAATATTACAGTTTATACTGTATTTTTGATCAGTTATGCAGCCTTGGTGAGCATAAAAGAGTTATTTCAAAAACATAAAAATCTTACGGACTCCAAACTTTTGAACAGCAGTGTATGTGTTGCTTCAATGTGAACATTTAGCTGTTGTCTTTGTTGTTGTGCAGCTATCGAAGCACCTAGAGCTCTAGAAGCACTTAAATACAGACACAAGTCACTTTCAGAACATATACACATAAATTGTGCAGTCTTTCTCCTAGAAAAAATTAAAATGCTGATGACTCATCCAGATTTTTATCCAATCAAATGCTCTCTGGAATGAAAATGTGCCCCACCCCATATCACCACCTAGCAACTAGCAAATCATGGTGTCACTTTTAAACAAACGTGACAAGGCTTCAATATGTCTCACCAAAACGTCCTGTTTCAACAGGAAGTACATCAACACAGGAAAGAAAGATTTGTCAAGTGATTTCAATGGGTCTTTAAGACACATTTGTTTCTCAGGAGACATAATGTTCATGACAGTGTGTTGCACAATTAAACTTTATGTAAGAGCAAAATAAATGTATTTTTTCAATAAGAGAAATCTAAAACTTTCGATCAGATTCATTCATTTTTCCAACACAAATGTGGGCATGGCTGTGCTCCTAGAATGGCCTAAGGTGACCCCATTTTCACTTCTCATTTCAGAAGGTGTTGATGATAGCGCTTGGGCACCAAATAAACAACAGCATGAGGAACAGGAAGCCCTTGGCGAAGAGCATTGCGTGAGAGACAGTGAGAAGTGGGCTGAGGTTTCGAGCATGTGTGTGTGTCTGTGTGCGCTTGTGCTCTTCAGTTTAACTTTTGCGGTGGCATGTACTGATGGGTGAATGTTACCCAGTGACCTGCCTTTCATATTGAGTCTTTATGCTTTTCTATGTTGGCGAAATCTGCATATGAAGTATTGTGGATATATGAATCTTTAAGAAGACTCGACAGTGTCACTCTCTTTTCAGGTAAGAAAAAAATCAGATCAAATCTACAATAAATATTACAGTAGTCTCTGTGGCGCTTGTAGGCAGTGTGCTATTTAAAGAAAAAATTGAGAGTGTTACGGTTTCCTGTCTCATTGATACATTGTCAGGACCTCTGCAGGAGAGGATGTATGTTTTGTGAGGGGCTCCTGCTCGCGAGGGCCGAGTGCCCAATGCCTGCTCACTGTAATGTGATGCGACAGCTAGCCTTCACGCACCAGTGGGCTCCGTGTCCTAAAATGAACACAGGAGGACTCTTTCAGCAAAGAAATAAAATGGAGAAGAGGCTGGAGTATGTGGGAACATCCTTATGTAAAAAATGAAAGACATTAAAAAATATGAGGAATTTTGGTTTGTTTGTTTGAGCAATTAGGAACAATGTAGAAAGTTAAAAATATATTAAAATTGTTAAAAGTAAAAGACTGATGTTAATAGTGTTAAAAGACTGATATCATATGTAAACAATATCTCTTAATCTTTTATTTTAATCTAAAATGGCTTAATATCTGAAAAATTTAACTGTTTTGCAGTACATTGCTGTTTTAATGTTTGAATATACACACAGAGAAAGCACAAATTAAGTTGAGTGGACTCAGTTTAGTAACAAATTAGAGAACTGGAGAAAGACAAGGTGGAGATTGTATCATGTGGCTTACATAGTGAAGTTTATTTGTGGTGCTTATTACAGAACTAATATGATCATACTATGGTAATATCATGGTTCTGGATGATAGCTATGGTAGTCCATGATACCTCACATGATGTCATGCTGTCATGGTACATCACAGAACATGGTATAAGCATGGTAGATGTCATAAAAACATTGTGTTATCCTATGCTATTGTAATGTCAAAAAGGCACACCAGTAGTGCAACATGGTAATACTCTGGTACTTTTTGTTAGAGTATTATATTTTCACATGTCATGTATTTGTACGTTTGCCATCAGCTGAACCCATGTACACCAAAACAATATAATTGGGCAGCACATTGCTCTCTCTCTGCACTGTAATTGAGGCAGCAAAGGTCCTTGTTTTTCCTGGTCCTTCTCTAAGGTTCAATGATGTGATCAATAACCAATTAAAAAACTCAGCAGTTTATCCAAGTCACAAACAAGACAAGCAGTAAAAACAAGAACGTCTGCCCGATATGTGCTCTAAACGCATGTTGACACATGTTTGTAAAGCGTATCAGTTGTCAGTGTGTAAAAAAATCCTATGATAGGAACTGGCAGAAGTGAACAGGGGGTAAATAAAACGGTTGCCATGTTGAGTCCATTTCCTAAACTTGCTGTCTTTTAACAAGAGTCAATTTCCATCAAATTGGTGCCCAGGATTTTAATTGCAGTTTACAGAGTTGTTCGGTTTTATTGAGCTTGTGAATGTGTGTTTGTGTACAGGCAGAGAGGGCTTGTTACGCATCATTTGTAGCAGGCAGCTTCTTTTTTTGGGCCTGTTGTGTCTGGTTACATACTAGCAGCACTATCATGTATCTATGATCTTGTTACCAATGAACTAAAAATAAACTAGAAGATGTTTGATTTTTTTTTGATCACAAAAAGTTATGAAAACATTGATCCAGTATGTCCTGGGAAACTTTGTTGTTGTGAATTTGGGTCAGCGGATGTTCAGATAGCACATGAAGAAGACAAAGTAGGAAGTGGTAAGTGAGGTGAATAATTCATTTGTCTATCTTCCATGTGTACCCTGTCTGCACTTTCATCACCCTCATTATCCCTGTCATCACTGGGCTCTGTCCTCTCCACCAGCTCATGGTGCCATTCACTCACTGCCTCTGAGAAGCACTGTGCCTAATGCAGATATATTTCAACAGATTAGTTTCCCTGAGAAGAGAGGATGGTTTGAGAGTTTCTTGTCCATCTGACTGTACCTACAGTAGCCTGGAAACATGTAGAAACTATCATAAAAAATTGTAGGATATAAATAAATTTCTATAATACAATGATTAATTTATTCAGCCTATTTATTTATTTACACTCCTATTCAACAGTCATGGGATTAAAGGGGTTATATGACGTTGCTAAAAAGAACATTATGTTGTGTATTTGGTGTAATGCAATGTGTTATGCGGTTTAAGGTAAAAAAAACAACATTATTTTCCACATACTGTACATTATTGTTTCTCCTCTATGCCCCGCCTTCTGAAACGTGTCAATCTTTACCAAGCTCATTAGTCTGAAAAGCAAAGTGTGCTCTGATTGTTCAGCTATCCAGTGCGTTGTGATCGGCCGAATACCTCAAGCGTGTGACAGAAATGTTATGCCCCTTGCCATACTGTGATGCTATGTGTCCTGGCACGATGATACAAAACCAATAAAACCCATTACAAATGAAGCATTTGTTGCATCCAGTGGGGACATAATTACTGATTATAATGATTTATACTTATATAATTTATATACTTATACTTATATACTTATAACTTATATAATGACTTATACTTATAGTGACTTATAATGACTTATACATGTTGCATTGTATCACGCCGCATAAACATAAAACCATGTCTGAATTTGTGATCTGAGAACTGACCCAAATCAAGTGCTACTCTACACTGCTCAAAACTCGCGTTGGAATCATCAGTGATAAATCCTTTACATATGAAAACGTACTTACAGACTGTGAGTCAAAACAGCCGGCATTGTAGTCTACTTTCGCAAAACAGTCCTCTTCCTCTGTAATATTTGGGTTGAACTTTTCTGGAACTGTTCTGTTGTAAACTCTGCCTTTGGGAACTCGTGGCCTAGTGGTTAGAGAGTTTGACTCCTAACCCTCAGATTGTGGGTTCAAGTCTCGGGCCAGCAATACCATATAGGTGCCCTTGAGTGAGGCACCGAACCCCCAACTGCTCCCCAGGCATCGCAACAAATGGCTGTCCACTAGTGATGTGCGGGGTCAGGTTTTTTTTCAACCCACGTGTCCCGCTTTTTATGAAATTATTTGGCCTGCCCCAGCCTGCCCCGCAAATAAATAAAAATTTCTTTACCTGCCCCGACCCGCGCATGAGACGACCCACGCATCAGAGACATCACGCAAGTTACATTGCTACCTACGCCTTCGTATTGTAACCTCATCAAAGAACCTAATAAAATATGAAAATATATATTGCAAAATATTTAACCCTTTCGCACGTGAGTTTAAAATATTCTAGCTGGGACCCCAGCGTTTTTTTAGATGGCCATTATTTTAGAATGTATCACCTTATTGTTTCCATGGCGACGCGTATGCTTGTCATGCGACACAACACAGATCTGTATGACACATGGATTGCTTTTATTTAGTTTTTCCTGTTTTATTAAAAATGTTCCAAAAACATCCTCACTATATTATGAAATATCTGATATTCCGATTCTGAAATATGTGCGAGTAAATATATTTGGTAGCTTATACACTTTTATATCGACCGTGTTAGTTGATCTATACCGGGTGATGGGCGCCGCCATATTAGTTCACGCTGAATCCGAGCTGTGGGACTTACATCACGCACATTCACCCTCTCCTTCCGAAAACATATAAACGTAAGTCCGCGGTAAACTGAGAGAAGAGCAGATTAAACTTTAGTTACCTACACAATCTGTATATGATATCAATAAAAACATGTCGTCAGATTATATTTGCAAGGATCATTATAGCCATTCCCACAGACAACAGCGTATATTTTACAATGTATGCAAATTTAAAGGTATGTTTTTGCTAGTACTCATGTGTATTTAAATATCTGAAACTTAAAATAAGCATTATATGGTTGAAAACACTGAATATTTGTGATAATATGACCAGCGCTCAGCGCATCCGACCTGTCTCTGCTCCAGTCAAAGCACGAAAGCGGATTTAAATTCAGCAGTTGATGACGTGACGCACTGAAAGTTCTAATCACACCGGTGTGATCGTACGCTTCAGGGACCAGCCAAGACGTACGCGTCAAAGGGTTAATATAGGCTATATGGAATTGCACGCAAGATACAAGGATTTTTTTTTTTTTTTTTAATGACCCGCCCCGCAAATAAAGTGACAATTTCTTTAATTCTTTACTTTTGGCAGCGTTATGCAACTCTTCCCACACAGTGATGTAGACATGTGGGGGCGTGTTTAAATTAGGCATTTTAGGAGGGCGTGGATGAGTCCAAACTTTTATATACAATATCTCTTTGGGTTTGAAGCTAGGGATCTTATCTATTCACAAACAGTTTGTAACTCTCCAAACTGAAAGGAAACATTAAATTGCATCATATGACCCCTTAAATACTTTTATTGAGAAAGGATGCACTATTAAAAGTGACAGTACACTGGGTTCGTTTGTTGGCAGAGTTTAGTTTGTTTTGCTAATGGACCCTTTTCACAAGACTGTGATGACGTGTTTAATGGTAATCATCATCGTAAATCCTCAAAAAAAAAAAAATGTATTGCATCACATTTGCATCAAATTACAAAAAAAAAATTAATGCTAATGAGAGGGTGTTTCTAATGCAGCGTCTATGGTAAATTTGACATCATTCTCTCTTCTGACTGCCGTTATCAGTCTTAAGTCGCGAAAACACTATTGTGGAATTTTTCTTTTGTGTTTTGAGCAAATGGAAATGCAAAAAATATATATTTGTGGTACTCTTCCATCAGGCCCGGTTCTACAGGGATGCTGGAGGGTTCTAACCACCCTCAAATTAAATCAATAGTACCCTCAGTTAAAGCTGTAATAATGACATTTCACTGAAGATTTGGCAAACTATTCAGTGCGTTATGGTTTCTATTTCAATGTGTTTTGTAGCATTAAGCAATAGCCAGTCACAGACATGTCTGTTAAATTCTTGTACACAACAGTCAATCAGAGGCATTTAAGAATCCACTCGCCGCTAAATTTTTTTGCAGATTTGTGTTCAGCACAAATCATTTAATTATAACACAGTGTAGTAGGCGCAATGTAAATATGAGATTCGTTGTGCAGCGTAGAGAACTTCATTGATTAAAATATAACTTTGTGAGATCGCAATGAAGTTGAGTGACAGCTTAATTAATGGAGCGCTCTGTTTGCAATAGCAGTGGATGGCACTAAAACCTTTATATAGCCTATACCACCCTCACTAATTTAAGAAGCACCCTGAACAATTTGATTTTGGAATCAGGCCTGCCTCCCATTCACTGCTCTTGAAGTTAACACAACTATGACAACTTCTGCTAATGAGAAACCCAGAAATGTGAAAAAGGTCCATGTTTTCTGAACCATACCAGAGCCCACCTGTAAAAGGGGTGGTATGTGGGGTAACTCCGGTAAGGTTTGCTTGTGACGTGAATGCCATTGTACTAAATCATAGAAGTAAACCGCTACTAATGATGTATGAATTTAATTTTATGTTTACTCACTCACTTTCATGAAAATGCGACTGAAGCACTGCAGCAGAGAGAATTTATTTCTCATTTCTGCTCACAGAAATTGACTCCCACAATTGAACCAAGTGTGAAAGCACCATCAGAATCCTGGGGGGGAAAAACTGTTGCACATTTTCCACAAAGAAATATTAAGCAGTGCAACTGTTTTCAATATGATAATAAAAAGCAGCATTTCTTGAACAGCAAATCAGCATATTGGAATGATTTCTTATGGATCACGTGACACTGAAGGCTGAGTAATGCACACTCCATAAAATTACATTTAGCTTGTGTATTTATGATTATTTTTGACAAAACAAATGCACGACTGTTATTTTAAATTATAATGATATTTCACAATATTATAGTTTAGCTGTATTTTTTCAAAACTGTACCAATCCCAAACTTTTTACTGGTAGTACAGTACAGGTGAAGGCAATCAACATGTATGCAAGATATCTCAAAAACAAAACAAGATCTCCATCTACTTCCATCCTGAAGTTCAAATTCCATCCTGAGGTTACTCAAATTCAGCCTCGGCCAAGCATTATCCCAACACTTTCACCTCTTCTGCAATGCGAAGCCATAGATACCGTCAAGCCTTCCACATGTCCTACCTTAACTTATCTAGAAGTAAGTCAACACAAGGAATAATGTGTTCGTTTAGCTTTTTAGAAATGTGAGACTTCTAAGCTTCTTCCTTATCTGGGGATACGAAGAACAACATGCACTATAAAAATCCCTATACAATAAAACTCCACCAGTGATTGTACAAGAAACCAAAGAAATCGGCTCATAACATAAAAACCAACTACCCCACCTCTTTCTGCTCTCCTCAAGATAATTCTACTTCCCTCATCTTATGGCAGTACCTCCGACCTACATTCTGCCTTTTTTTCCCCTCTACTTTTTCCCCACTCACTTAGTTCTGTCTATTGTTATCAGTCCGCCTAATGGGCTTCAATCCATGGCTTTGTTCTGGCAGGCGAATGAGCGCAGAAAGAGAGGGAGGCAGAGGGTTGGCGAGAGAAAGGGCAATCGAGTTTGTTTCTTTAAAGGATATCAGTCATTTCGATATGATCGCCCTCCCAAGCAGCAGATTCACAAACACAAGACTTCCCCTCTCTGAACCGAAGGCACCAATAATCATACTTCAGCTCTCACACATGAAGGGTGTTGATACTCCAATAAAACAACTCTAGACATGTTTCAGAGCTAATAAATGTCACAAATAGTCTAATAAAAGAGGAATAATTATTGTCATAAAATCAATAACAACAACTGTTAAGTATTACGATGACTAAACAGTCTAGGCTTAACTTGCTATTGATTGATAAATGAAAAATGCAGCATAATATTTTATGTTTGATATAACTTTTTTCTACAAGCACTATGGGATATAATGACTGTTTTGTTAACATATATTTAAGGTTATCAAAGAAAGCTGACAAAGATTTGAAACAGCCCATTAATATCTCTGATGGTTGGCAAGGAAAATAAAGGAGAGATAAAAGTGCGCTAACACATGCAATTAAAATAAAAGTAAACCTGACTGCTCTGCTTATAGATGCTAAAGGGTTAAGTACGTTCACTGCCCGCATCTGGGAGTCATTTAAAACATTCCACAAGGCTTACCACATGCTTTCAGACAGGCTAAACCCCATGGAGCAGATTGTGCTATCCAGGGCTGGAAGTTTTCAAAGAGTGCATTTCAGAAAATGAAACTTGTTATAGCTTTTTAAAGGCTCTAGATGAGATGGTGCGAGGATGGCAGGGAAGACTGTACTCGTTTGAAGATCCGTGACTATCTGAGCCTGCCTTTGTGCACCAGTGTGTGTGTGGATCAGTAGTAAGGCTGTCCTCTTTGAAGTGGTGGGATGCTAAACGGCGCTAGCTCTTTCCCACCCTCTGATAGGATCTTCACAGGCTTGTGTTCCCAGCTCATTTCCTCTGGTC